>NC_091982.1:226546072-226780889 GCF_044704955.1 Pristiophorus japonicus | reverse complement strand
CTCACTCCCTTCTCTCCCCCCCCTCACTCCCTTCTCTCCCCCCCCCCCCCTCACTCCCTTCTCTGCCCCCCCCCTCTCTCCCTTCTCTTCCCCCCCCTCTCTCCCTTCTCTTCCCCCCCCCCCCTCTCTCCCTTCTCCCCCCCCCCCTCTCTCCCTTCTCTCCCCCCCCCCCCCTCTCTCCCTTCTCTCCCCCCCCCCCCCTCTCTCCCTTCTCTCCCCCCCCCCTCTCTCCCTGCCTTCTCCCCCCCCTCGCACCTGTCCTTCCCCCCCGGCCCCCCCCCCACCGCACCTGTCCTTCTCCCCCCCCCCCCCCCCCCCGCACCTCTCCTCCCTCCCCTCCCTCTCAGAAACACAGACACTGACAGACCGAGAGTGAGAGAGACAGACAGAGACTCTGACAGAGACACACTGGCTGGGTGGGGCGTCGCAGCACGCTGTTGGAGGGCTCCCGGTGCTCCAGTCGGTAAGTAGAAAATGTTTTATTTATTGATTTAAAAAAATTTTTTATTGTTATGGTTGATTTATTGATGTATTAATCATTTCTTATTGACGATGGCTCTTTATTTGTAAAACTGAAGTGTTTAATGTTTGTAAACTTCCCTTTAAACCCCGCCGCCACCCCCCCCATTCCCTACGCCTGATTTATAACCTTCGCCTGATTTTCCAAGTGTAGGCAAGGTTTTTCTGAGCGTAGAAAAATCGACACTTACGAAGTTTTCACTGCCTAAACTTTCAGAACAGCCGTAAGTGGCTGGACACGCCCCCTTTTGGAAAAAAAAATTCTGTTCCAAAGTGAAACTGTTCTAACTGACTAGAACTGGAGCAAACTAAATGACGAGAATTGCAATTTCTAAGATACTCAAGTTGCTCCAAAAAAACAGGAGCATCTCAGGCAGAAACTTGGCCCCTCAGGTCCTGAACTTAAGGAAAGCTAACTTCGATGGCATGAGGTGTGAATTGGCTAGAATAGACTGGCAAATGATACTTAAAGGGTTGACGGTGGATCAGCAATGGCAAACATTGAAAGATCACATGGATAAACTTCAACAAATGTACATCCCTGTCTGGAGTAAAAATAAAACAGGGAAGGTGGCTTAACCGTGGCTAACAAGGGAAATTAAGGATAGTGTTAGATCCAAGGAAGAGGCATATAAATTGGCCAGAAAAAGCAGCAAACTTGAGTACTGGGAAAAATCTGGAATTCAGCAGAGGAGGATAAAGGGTTTAATTAGGAGGGGGAAAATAGAGTACGAGAGGAAGCTTGTCGGGAATATAAAAACTGACTGCAAAAACTACTACAGATATGTGAAGAGAAAAAGATTAATGTAGACAAACGTAGGTCCCTTGCAGTCGGACTCAGGTGAATTTATAATGGGGAACAAAGAAATGGCAGACCAATTGAACAAATACTTCGGTTCCGGCTTCACGAAGGAAGACACAAATAACCTTCTGGATGTTCTGGGGGACCGAGGGTCTAGCGAGAAGGAGGAACTGAGGGATATCCTTATTAGGTGGGAAATTGTGTTGGGAAAATTGATGGGATTGAAGGCCGATAAATCCCCTGGGCCTGATTGTCTGCATCCCAGAGTACTTAAGGAAGTGGCCCTAGAAATAGTGGATGCATTGGTGTTCATTTTCCAACAGTCTATCGACTCTGGATCAGTTCCTGTGGACTGGAGGGTAGCTAATGCAACACCACTTTTTAAAAAAGGAGGGAGATATAACGGGTAATTATAGACCGGTTAGCCTGACATCAGTATGGGGAAAATGTTGGAATCAATTATTAAGGATGAAATAACAGCGCATTTGTAAAGCAGTGACCGGATCGGTCCAAGTCAGCATGGATTTATGCTTGACAAATCTCCTGGAATTTTTTGAGGATGTAACTAGTAGAGTGGACAAGGGAGAATCAGTGGATGTGGTGTATTTGGACTTTCAAAAAGCCTTTGACAAGGTCTCACATAAGAGATTGGTGTGCAAAATCAAAGCACCTGATATTGGGGGTAATGTACTGGCGTGGATAGAGAATTGGTTGGCAGACAGGAAGCAGAGAGTTGGGATAAATGGGTCCTTTTCGGAATGGGAGGCAGTGACTAGTGGAGTGCAGCAGGGCTCAGTGCTGGGACCCCAGCTCTTTACAATATACATTAATGATTTGGATGAAGGAATTGAGTATAATATCTCCAAGTTTGCAGATGACACTAGCTGGGTGGCGGTGTGAGTTATGAGGAGGATGCTAAGAGGCTGCAGGGTGATTTGGACAGATGAGGTGTGATACGTCCTTACTACACAGTACAAATGCACACGAGGCCCATGCTTGAGAGAAGGTCAGTCTGTGACCTGTCCTTTATTCCTTAGCACTCAAGTGATGAAGGTGGGTGGAGCTTCCCCTTTTATACCTGAAAATCCAGGTTAGGAGTGTCTCCCACCTAGTGGTCAGTGTTCTCACGGTGTACAACTTAGGTCAGTTTATACATGGGTTACAATGCTGGTTGAATACATGACATCACCTCCCCCCCCCCCAAAGTCTTATTGGGATCACAGGTTGAGTCTCTGGTGGTTTACGCTCCCTTGTAGAGCGCCTGAGTTGGGGCTCCAGTTGTTGGGCGCTGGCCTGAGTGTCTGCTGTTTGCAGTGCCTCAGGCCTGTCCGGACTGCCCACAGTGACTGGGCTCTCCTCCCTTTGGTTCCGGTGTTCGGTCACCTGTGGTGGAGTGAACTCTATATCGTGTTCTTCCTCTGCTTCTTCTATGGGGTTGCTGAACCTCCTTTTTGTTTGATCCACATGTTTGCGGCAGATTTGTCCATTGGTAAGTATCAGAATCCTATTTCCTTCTTTGGCAACCACAGTGCCTGCGAGCCATTTGGGCCCTGCAGCATAGTTGAGGACAAAAACAGGATCATTTACATCAATACATCGCGCCCTCGCATTCCTGTCATGGTAGTGATATTGTGACTGGCGCCTGCTCTCGACAATTTCTTTCATGGTGGGGTGTATAAGGGATAATCGGGTTTTGAGCGTCCTTTTCATTAGTAGCTCTGCGGGTGGAACCCCTATGAGTGAGTGTGGTCGGGATCTAAAGGCCAACAGGAGGCATGATAAGCGGGTTTGTAGGGAACCCCCTTGGAATCTGAGCATCCCCTGTTTGATTATCTGCACTGCTCGTTCTGCCTGGCCGTTTGAGGCCGGCTTGAACGGTGCCGTTCTGACATGGTTAATTCCATTGCCTGCCATGAAGTCCTGGAATTCAGTGCTTGTGAAGCATGGGCCATTGTCGCTGACCAAGATGTCCGGTAGACCATGGGCAGCGAAAATTGCTCGTAGACTTTCTACCGTGGCAGAGGATGTGCTTGAATTTAAAATGTCACACTCGATCCATTTGGAGTAGGCGTCTACTACAACCAAAAACATTGTCCCCATGAAAGGACCTGCGTAGTCCACATGGATGCGTGACCAAGGCTTGGCGGGCCATGGCCAGGGGCTAAGGGGGGCTTCCCTCGGCGCATGGCCTAGCTGGGCACACGTGTTGCACCTGCGAACACAAAGTTCCAGATCTGCGTCTATCCCTGGCCACCAAACGTGTGATCTGGCAATTGCCTTCATCGTGACAATGCCCGGGTGCCCATTGTGGAGTTCTCTGATGAACACCTCTCTGCCCATCTGGGGCATGACTACGCGGTTTCCCCACAGTAGGCAATCGGCCTGAATCGAGAGTTCATCCTTGCGCCTGTGAAATGGTTTAAATTTCTCAGGGCATGCCCTGTACGTGGCTGCCCAGTCCCCATTCAGGACACATTTCTTGACTAGAGACAATAGCGGGTCTCTATTTGTCCAGACTTTAATCTGACGGGCTGTCACGGGTGAGCCTTCGCTTCCGAAAGCTTCAACAGCCATGACCATCTCAGCACCATGCTCGGTAGCCCCCTCAGTGGTGGCTAGTGGGAGCCTGCTGAGTGCATCGGCGCAGTTTTCGGTACCCGGTCTGTGCCGAATTGTGTAGTCATAGGCGGCTAACGTGAGTGCCCACCTCTGTATGCGGGCCGATGCGTTTGCATTTATGGCCTTGTCGGCCAAAAGGGACGTTAGGGGTTTGTGATCTGTCTCCAGCTCAAATTTCCTGCCAAACAGGTACTGGTGCATTTTCTTTACCGCATATACACATGCGAGCGCCTCCTTTTCTACCATCCCGTAGCCCCTTTCTGCCTGGGACAGATTCCTGGAGGCATAAGCTACCGGCTGTAACTGACCCTTGGCATTGACATGCTGCAACACACACCCGACACCATAGGACGACGCATCGCACGTTAACACAAGTTTCTTACATGGGTCATATAGCGTTAACAGATTGTTGGAACATAACAAATTGCGTGCTCTATTAAAAGCCCTTTCCTGGCTGTCCCCCCAGACCCATTTGCGACCTTTGCATAGGAGCATGTGTAGCGGCTCTAGCAGCGTGCTCAATTTGGGAAGAAAGTTACCAAAATAGTTCAGGAATCCAGGAACGAACGCAGCTCCGTCGTGTTATGGGGTCTGGGTGCTCTCTGGATCGCTTCCGTCTTGGAAGCAGTAGGGCTGATCCCGTCTGCTGCTACCCTCATCCCCAGGAATTCTACCTCTGGAGCTAGGAAGACGCACTTCGCCTTTTTCAGTCGCAGACCTACCCGGTCCAGTCTGCGCAGCACCTCCTCCAGGTTGTGGAGGTGTTCTTCAGTATCGTAACCCGTAATGAGGATGTCGTCCTGAAAAACCACCGTCCCTGGAATCGACTTGAGGAAGCTTTCCATATTTCGTTGGAAGATCGCGGCGGCCGAGCGAATCCCGAACGGACATCTGTTGTACTCAAACAACCCCTTGTGTGTCGTGATGGTGGTCAGCTTCTTCGACTCACTCGCCAGCTCCTGGGTCATGTAAGCTGAGGTCAGGTCCAATTTTGAAAAAAGTTTGCCACCGGATAGCGTCGCAAAGAGGTCCTCCGCTCTCGGTAGCGGGTACTGGTCTTGGAGTGACACCCGATTGATGGTGGCCTTGTAATCGCCACATATCCTGACCGACCCATCCGCCTTGAGCACCGGCACAATCGGGCTCGCCCAGTCATTGAATTCGACTGGCGAGATGATGCCTTCCCTCAACAGGCGGTCCAATTCGCCTTCTATCTTTTCCCGCATCACGTATGGCACCGCTCTGGCCTTGTGGTGTACTGGCCTGGCGTCCGGGTTTATGTGAATCACTACCTTGGCCCCCATGAAAGTGCCAATGCCGGGTTGAAATAATGAGTCAAATTTGTCCAGGACCTGTGAGCATGATACTCGCTCCACAGAGGAAATTGCATTGACATCGCCCCATTTCCAGTTCATGACAGCAAGCCAACTCCTCCCCAGTAGTGCGGGACCGTCCACTGGGACAATCCAGAGTGGCAACCTGTGTTCCGAATCTTTGTGGGTCACGACTATCGTGGCGCTGCCTAGCACCGGAATGATCTGCTTTGTGTAAGTCCGTAGCTGTGCGTCAATCGGCGATAATTTTGGCCTCCTGGCCTTGGATGCCCACAACTTTTCGAACTGTTTGATACCCATCAGGGACTGGCTGGCCCCTGTGTCTAACTCCATTGATACTGGGATGCCATTGAGGAGCACTTTCATCATTATCGGTGGCGTCCTGGTGTATGAACTGTATACGTGCTCCACATGAATTCGCTGAACTTCAGCTTCCAGCGATTTCCCCCAGTGTCCATTTCTGCAATTTCTGCAGGTATTTTGCTCATCTCTGCAAACTCCGGCTGAGTGTGTGCCTCCACGCCTCCAGCATGAGTTGCGGTTTGAAACAAAAGGTCCCTTGCCAGTCGATCGTCCCTGACTGCCCCTGTTATTGTCCTTGAGTGCACCATTAACAGGTATTGATGGCCCCATTACTGGCCGCATTGTCCCTTGCAATGGCGTGAATCGCTGTTCAGCTTGCCATTGTCTCTGTCGAACTCCCCCTCTGGGTTCGACTACATGTTGGGGCATGCCTGACTGCCCTTGTGTGCTGCTTTACCAATGTTGAATCTCTGTCCCAACCATTCCTTAACACAGTACCTCTCGTCTGTTCTGCTAGGGCCATGCTCGCGTGGTTTAAATCCCACTTTCTTGTCGCCATTGATACGTCCTTACTACACAGTATAAATGCACACGAGGCCCATGCTTGTGAGAAGGTCAATCTGTGACCTGTCCTTTATTCCTTAGCACTCAAGTGATGGAAGTGGGTGGAGCTTCCCCTTTTATACCTGAAGGTCCAGGTTAGGAGTGTCTCCCACCTAGTGGTCAGTGTTCTCACGGTGTACAACTTAGGTCAGTTTATACCTGGGTTACAATGTTGGTTGAATACATGACGAGGTGAGTGGGCAAATGCATGGCAGATGCAGTATAATGTGGATAAATGTGAGGTTATCCACTTTGGTGGCAAAAACAGGAAGGCAGAATATTATCTGAATGGTGGCAGATTAGGAAAAGGGGAGGTGCAACGAGACCTGGGTGTCATGGTTCATTAGTCATTGAAAGTTGGCATGCAGGTAGAGCAGGCGGTGAAGAAGGCAAATGGCATGTTGGCCTTCATAGCTAGGGGATTTGAGTATATTAGCAGGGAGATCTTACTGCAGTTGTACAGGGCCTTGGTGAGGCCTCACCTGGAATATTGTGTTCAGTTTTGGTTTCCTAATCTGAGGAAGGACGTTCTTGCTATTGAGGGAGTGCAGCGAAGGTTCACCAGACTGATTCCCGGGATGGCTGGACTGACATATGAGGAGAGACTGGATCAACTGGGCCTTTATACACTGGAGTTTAGAAGGATGAGAGGGGATCTCACAGAAACGTATATGATTCTGACGGGATGGGACAGGTTAGATGTGGGAAGAATGTTCCCGATGTCGGGGAAGTCCAGAACCAGGGGACACAGTCTTAGGATAAGGGGTAGGCCATTTAGGACTGAGATAAGGAGAAACTTCTTCACTCAGAGAGTTGTTAACCTGTGGAATTCCCTGCCGCAGAGAGTTGTTGATGCCAGTTCATTGGATATATTCAAGAGGGATTTAGATATGGCTCTTACGGCTAAAGGGATCAAGGGGTATGGAGAGAAAGCAGGAAAGGGGTACTGAGGGAATGATCAACCATGATCTTATTGAATGGCGGTGCAGGCTCGAAGGGCCGAATGGCCTACTCCTGCACCTATTTTCTATGTTTCTGAAGATTACCCTCATGGTCTCTAATAGGCCCTATCCTTTCTTTAGTTACCCTCTTACTCTTAATATATTTATAAAACATCTTAGGGTTTTCCTTAATTTTACGAGCCAAGAATTTCTCGTACTCTCTCTTAGCATTCCTAATATTCTTTTTAATTTTGCATCTTAACTTTCTATAGTTTCAGTATAAGGGGCCGCCCATTTGGAACTGAGATGAGGAGGAATTTCTTCTCTGAGGTCGTAAATCTTTGGAATTCTCTACCCCAGGGAACTATGGAGGCTGCGTCATTGAATATATTTAAGGTGGAGATGGACAGATTTTTGAGCGATAAGGGAGTGAAAGATTATGGGGAGCGGGCAGGGAAGTGGAGCTGAGCCCAAGATCAAATCAGTCGTGATCTTGTTGAATGGCGGAGCAGGTTCGAGAAGTTAAATGCTCTACTCCTGCTATTTCTTATGTTATGTCCTTCTGACATATCGCCAACAAAGTCAAGCAGATTTTTCTATGCGGATGATCTTGCCCTGACAACAGAAGCAGCCACCTTCAATAACATCGAGTCCACCTTAAACAGGGACCTAAATACCGTGGAGGAATAATTCCGGAAATGGAGGCTCCAGTCAAACCCCCACTGAATAACAGTCACGACATTCCCAAATAAAAACAAAAAATGCTGGAAATATTCAGCAGGTCAGGCCACATCTGCGGAGAGAGAAACAGAGTTAATGTTTCAGGTCGATGACCCGTCGTCAGAACTGGAAAAAGTTAGTGATGTAACAGGTTTTAAGCAGGAACAGGGAAAGTTGCTGCATTCCATCTTCATAACTGGAAAGCTCAGTGCATCCTGAAAGTGACCTTCTGTGGCAACACTGTGACATGACCCCACTCCCACCTATCTCGGGATGAAACTGGACTATATGCTAACCTCCCACGACCACCTGAAGAAGGTAGCCGCCAAGATGAAGTCCAGGGTCCACCTGGTTCAGAAGCTGGGGAGCATCAGCATCAGCGCTACGGACATCAGCGATGACCCTTGTCTGCTCTGTAGTCGAGTACTGTGTATGGACCAGAGGCAGCCACACTCGACTTGTTGATGTCTGTAAAGTCCTTACTCTACAGTATGAAACCACACGAGGCACATTCTGGGGACACGATCACTCTGTGACTTTAACTCTTTATTCACAGGACTCCAAAGACGATGACCCTGCATGGGACCTCTCTTTTTATACCTGTGAGATCAGGTAAGGAGCATCTCCCACAAGTTCATCCCTTGTGGTCAAAGTGTGCATCTAGGTTGAGTGTGTACAGTAATACAGTGGTGTTACATTGTGGTTACATACATGACAATGTCCAAGTGAACACTGTGATGCGGTGCAGCACTGGAACCCTCATGTTCAAGGCTGCTGGTACTGTCGCACGTCGCTCCCCCATCCATTTTCCGCAATGCTGCAACCCTCTGGGAATCCAGCAACTCCTGGAAAACGAACAGCTTCCCATCCACCAGGATCTCAACATCCCTCACCACCGCTTGAAGTTGCGTAAGACCCTTCTGGACCCACATGCTTAACGTGCGACAATGCGATTTCAACCCTGATGATGCTTGGCAAGCCAAATGGAGTTCACAAGAAATCACAAACAAGTACCTTGTGAAAGACACGTGGCGGAAGATTCCTAGCTTTGATCTTGGTGAAGCTTCTGGGCAACCCTAAACCACATCCGCACAAACCATGGCAGATGCGGATACTGGATGCACAAATGTAGAATGAAAAAGTCTCCAGTGTGTGACTGTGGTCACCCAGAATATACAACAACTCGATGTCCGATTCACAAGTATGAAGGCGCCAACACAGCGATACATTCTGCTACTCCTGACGCAATTATCTGGCTTAACCACCGAAATGTAAAATTATAGTTGTTGCTCTACATCTATATCAGCCATATGAAGTAATAATAGTCGCAGTTGATTTACGAATCTGCAGATTTCCTTTTCTTTAAAAAGGGGAGCTAATTACACACACTAACTTCCTTTTGCTGATTTCAAAATTTTGCTGTTGCATGCTAAGCAGGAAATGGTAGATAAGCAATCTCTTATTGAGCAGTGTGTTTTTTTTTCACCTTGCACTCATCTTTCAAGCAAAAAGCTTGTAGAATAATTTTGCAACATTCATCTAACATGGCTCAATACTGCATTGTGCTCCAGACTGGGCTTGAACCCACAACCTTCTGACTCCAAAGCAAGGGTGCTACCCACTGAGCCACAGCTGTAGTTTAATAGGCTCTGGTTGGCTGAACTATTTAACCTCCATTCTGTTCAATTGCATTCTCCCAGTGCACATCTGTCACTAAAAGTTCACACACCTGCTGAGTCAGTTTTTTTTAATGGTGCCGTTTGAATTCTAATGCCCCACCATCTCCTACCCACTTCTTCGACCTCCTTTTCCTCCCTTCCCTCTTCTCCACCTCACAGTCCCACAATCCTATTCAGCCCTGCCTTCCTCTCCCCCAAACCTCTCCCCTTCCCCCCTCCGTGTCTATTCCCCTTCACAACTCCTCCACAGTTTTATAAACAACTATTGTGCAGATGGTAATGCACGCAATAGTGTTAGGTGGGACTGTACATTGGCACAAATCACTACCTTCAGAAAAAGGGAAAAGTAGAGAGCTTCAACAGTGCAAATATACACAATAAACCCAGCAGTGCTTTTAATGTGAATATGAAGTTAGCCTCTTATCCAAACATACAAGTGTGATGCATCAAAAAACCCATCGCCTCTATCTGTATCTGTATTGGTAATCCTATTGCTCACCTCCCTTTGAACAATCATTATTTTATTTAAATGTATCCTGACTCACAGTGAAGTTTCATTATTTGACTTACTGCTGTAACATGGGGTCCTTACGCGAGATTAGACAACAGGCATAGACTAGGAACTTGCTGATTCCTCCTCCTTCTTCCAAACTACTGACCCCTTTACTAATTTCAGTTTGAGACAGGGAGCTATGTGGGCAGTGGGTGAGGAGTGGCCTGAGCTCCGCAACAATCATCCCAGGATCCAACAGCCAAAATGGGGATTGCGTAGATTTTAGAGCACACAAACCGGGTATTCGGCCCAGCACATCGATGTTGGTGTTTATGCTCCACACAAGCCTCCTCCCATCTTACCATTTCACTCTATCAGCATAACATTCTATTCCTTTCTCCCTCATGTATTTACCTAACTTTTCCTTAAATGTATCTTTGCTATTTGTCATGTATTTAACCATCTTGCAATGACATAGTCATGTAACTGTAACTCATGTACACTGTACCCGTACCCTAGAAATGCACACCCTGACCAGGGGGTGAACTTGCAGGAGACACTCCTCACTTGGGTTTCCAGGTATAAAAGGGGAGGTCCCACCCAGGATCAACACTCCTTGGTCCTGGCAATAAAGGTGAAGGTCACAGAGTGACCGTGTCTGATATATCCATGCTTTGTGTGAGTTTGTAGTGAGGTGCAGGGACACTACATTTGGCGACGAGAAACGGGAATCATTGAACCACGAGGGTGGCCACCAGTGGCACGTTGTTGTGTGGGTGAGGACTGGGACGACTTCGTGAAAAGACTCCAGCAGAGCTTTGTCACAAAGGACTGGCTGGAAAAGACAGCGGCTGACAAGCGGAGGGCGCATCTACTGACCAGCTGCGGACCACAGATGTATATGCTGATGAAAGACCTGCTCGCACCCCAAAAGCCGGTGGACAAGTCCTTTGAAGAGCTCAGCCAGCTGATCAGTGAGCATCTCAAGCCGGCGAGTAGCGTACACATGGCCCGGTACCGGTTCTACTCTCACCGGCGTCGGGAGGGACAAAACGTCTCTGACTTCGTGACGGAACTGAGGCACTTGGCTAGTCTCTAAGTTCTCTGATGCCTGCAGGGGGAAGATGTTAAGGGACTTTTTCATCGAGGGCATTAATCATGCCGGCATTTTCAGGAAGCTCATAAAGACCAAGGACTTGACTTTAGAAGGGGCGGCGTTGATAGCTCAGACCTTTATGGCAGGGGAAGAGGAGACTAAGTTAATTTACGCGCGCAGCCCTGGTCCAAACGTGGCGACGGACCAGGGAGTTAACATGGTGAAGGCGGTTCGGGACCCCGCAGGCAGGCAAGGGCATTTTGAAACCGCCCAGGCAGCAACAGGCTCTAAGGTGGGCCTGCGACAAGGACAATGGAAAGGGGATCGGCAATTCATGCCATCTCGAGGAACAGTGCGTCCCGCGATGGGATCATTAACACCTACCATCAGAGTGCTTAGAAACAGCCAAATGGGCAGTCAGAGAGGAATGGCTCGTAATAGTCCTTTTGTTAACAGCAATCTCAATCTCAGCTCATGCTGGAGGTGCGGGGGTAGACACACTGTGAGAAGCTGCAGGTTCCAGCAATATATCTTTAGGATTTGTAATGTCAGTGGACATTTGGCCAGGATGTGCAAAAAGGCAGTAGCGAGGTTAATCTGCGAGACAGAGGAACCAGACGAGGGGTAAAGCCATAGATGCTGAAGTTCAGCGGGTTCATGTGGCTGACGTCCACAGCTCATACACTAAAACGCCACCCATGATGATGAAAGTCTTACTGAATGGCATCCTGGTGCACATGGAGTTGGATACGGGAGCTAGCCAATCCCTCATGAGCGCCCAACAATTTGAGAGACTATGGCCACACAGAGCTAGCAGGCCCAAACTGGAACGCATTGAGACGCAGCTACGGACATACACCAAAGAGATCGTACCAGTGCTGGGCACTGCAAACTTGGTGGTAACACATAATGGATTACAGAACCGGCTGCCACTCTGGATTGTTCCGGGAAATGGCCCCGCGCTCTTGGGGAGGAGTTGGCGAGCTGAGATGAATTGGAAATGTAGAGATGTGCACGCCATTTCATCCGTGGAGCGAAGTTCATGCTCACAGGTCCTGCAAAAATTCGGGTGTTGGAACGTTCAAGGGCACTAAAGTAGTGATACACATCACTCCGGATGCCAGACCAGTGCACCACAGAGCCAAAGCGGTGCCGTATGTGATGCGTGAAAAAATTGAATGTGAACTGGACAGGCTTCTCAGAGAGGGCATAATTTCGGCCGTTGAATTCAGCGACTGGGCAAGTCCCATCGTTCCTGTCCTCAAAGCAGGTGGCTCGGTTAGGATTTGTGGCAACTACAAAGCCGCCATCAACCGAGTATCACTGCAAGACCAATACCCGCTTCCGAGAGCGGAGGACCTTTTTGCCTCGCTGGCAGGTGGCAAGCTGTTCACGAAGTTGGACCTCACTTTGGCCGACATGACTTAGGAACTGGCTGAAGAATCCAAGCTTCTGACCACCATCACGACACACAAGGGATTATTTGTCTACAACAGGTGTCTGTTTGGCATTCGTTCGGCAGCAGCCATCTTTCAGAGAAACATGGAAAGCTTGCTCAAATCCATTCCTGGAATGATTATATTCCAAGACGACATTCTCATAATGGATCGAGACACCGAAGAACACCTCCACAACCTGGAGAATGTGCTATGCCGATTGGATCGGGTAGGCTTGCGGCTGAAAAAGCCAATGTGTGTTTTTGGCCCCAGAGGTTGAGTTTTTGGGCAGGAAGGTTGCCGCAGATGGGATCCGGCCCATTGAATCAAAAATGGAGGCGATCCACCGGGCGCCCAGGCCCGGCAACATGTCTGAGTTCCGATCATTCCTGGGACTTTTGAACTATTTTGGGAACTTTCTGCCGAACTTAAGCACATTGCTGGAGCCATTACACATGCTCCTGCATAAAGGTTGTGAATGGTTTTGGGGGGACTGTCAAGAATGGGCTTTCAATAAGGCGAGGAACCTGCTGTGTTCCAACAAACTGTTGACTTTGTATGACCCTTGTAAAAATAAAAACTGGTCTTAACATGCGATGCGTCATCCTACGGGGTTGGGTGTGTGTTGCAGCAGGGTAACGATGACGGCCGACTCCAACCAGTGGCTTACACCTCCACTCTCCCAGGCAGAGCGTGGATACGGCATGGTCGAAAAGGAAACGCTTGTGTTTACGGTGTGAAAAATATGCGGCAGTACCTTTTTTGGTAGACAGTTCGAGCTAGAGAAGGACCACAAGCCGTTAACATCCCTGTTGTCCGACAGCAAGGCTGTCGACGCCAATGCGTCAGCTTGCATACAGCGCTGGGCCCTCATGCTGGCTACGTATGACTACACCATATGGCACCGGCCAGGCACCAAAAATTGCGCTAACGCGTTCAGTAGGCTCCCACTGGACACCACCGAGGGGATGTCAGAGCAGAGCGCCGAGATGGTCATGGCCGTTGAGGCTTTTGAGACTTTTGACACTGCAGGCTCCCCCATCACAGCCCGCCAGATCAAATGATAAAGAAATGTGTCCTGTCTGGGGATTGGGCGCCCGCACACAGGGCGTGTCGCGAGGAAGTCAGACCGTTTCAGAGACGGATGGATGAACTCTCCATCCAAGTCGACTGCCTACTATGGGGCAGCCGGGTAGTCATGCCCCAGAAAGGAAGGGAAGCGTTCACCAGGGAATTCCACAGCGAGCACCCTGGCATCGTGTTAATGAAGGCCATTGCCCGGTCATATGTATGGTGGCCAGGAATTGACTCAGACCTGGAACACTGGGTTCGCAGGTGCCCAGCTGGGCAATGCCCCCAGGGAGGCCCCACTCAGCCCGTGGCCCTGGCCCACCAGACCATGGTCACGTATTCACGTAGACTATGCGGGCCCGTTCATGGGAAAAATGTTCCTGATCGTTGTCGATGCATACTCGAAGTGGATCGAGTGCATCATATTGAACTCGTGTACGACATCCATCACCGTGGAGAGTCTGCGTACTGTTTTCACGGCCCATGGATTGCCAGACATCCTGGTCAGCGACAACGGCCCGTGTTTCACCAGCCATGAATTCCAGGAGTTTATGTCGGGCAATGGTATCAAGCATGTCCGGACAGCGCCGTTCAAGCCGGCTTCCAATGGCCAGGCGGAACGGGCGGTCCAAGTCATAAAACAGGGCATGCTACGCATCCAAGGACCCTCCCTTCAGTACCGCATATCGCGCCTCCTACTGGCCTACAGATCCCGCCCACATTCGCTCACGGGAGTCCCGCCAGCGGAACTCCTCATGAAATGCACGCTCAAGATGCGGCTGTCCCTCATTCACCAAGCCCTGGCAGACATTGTTGAGGGTAAGCGCCAGTCCCAAACCGAGCTCCATGACCGAAATTCAAGGGGGAGGTGTATAGAAATAGATGACCCGGTATTTGTTCTTAACCATGCTTTGGGACCCAAGTGGCTTGAAGGCACCGTAATTGGCAAAGAAGGGAATAGAGTCATGGTGGTCCGACTAAACAATGGGCAGATATGCCGCAAACACTTGGACCAAGTAAAGAAAAGGTTCAGCATAGACACGGAGGAACCTGAAGAAGAGCATGAGATGGCACCCACACCACTGCCAGCGGATGAGCAACAAAGACAGCCCTCAGCATGCACAGTCCCCTGCGGCCAGGCCGGAATCACCTCAAGTGACAGAGACGCGTGCCGAGGCTCAGCCACCAGAGCCACAACTGCAGCGCTCCACGAGAGAGCATCGACCACCTGACAGACTTAACCTCTGAAACAAAAAGACTTAAGGGGGGAGGTGATGTCATGTATTTAACCATC
This sequence comes from Pristiophorus japonicus, assembly GCF_044704955.1. Lineage (NCBI taxonomy): Eukaryota > Metazoa > Chordata > Chondrichthyes > Pristiophoridae > Pristiophorus > Pristiophorus japonicus. Next base: position 226,765,979 of record NC_091982.1, on the reverse strand, counting down.
TTGCAATGGCATAGTCATGTAACTGTAACTCATGTACACTGTACCTGTACCCTAGAAATGCACACCCTGACCACAAGGTGAACTTGCGGGAGACACTCCTCACCTGGGTTTCCAGGTATAAAAGGGGAGGTCCCACCCAGGGTCAACACTCCTTGGTCCTGGCAATAAAGGTTAAGGTCACGCAGTGACTGTGTCTAATATATCCATGCCTCGTGTGAATTTGTAGTGAGGTGCAGGGACACTACACTATTCATCTCAACCACTCCCTGTGGCAGCGAGTTCCACATTCTCTTCACTCTCTGAGTAAAGAAGCTTCTCCTGAATTCCTTGTTGGATTTATTAGTGACAATCTCATATTTATGGCTTCTAGTTTTGGTCTCCTTCACAAGTGGAAACATCTTCTCTACATCTACAAAATCAAACCCCAATCAGGTCAACACTCCTTCACTCCAGAGGAAAGAGCGTCAGCCTATTCAGTCTCTCCTGATAGTTGCACCTACTCAGTTCTGGTATCATCCCGATGAATTTTTTTTGCACCTTCTCTAGTGACTCTAAATCCTTTTTTAACATGGGGACCCGAATTGCATACAGTACTTCGTGTGGTCTAACCAAGGTTCCATTTAAGTTTAACATAACTTCTCTGCTTTTGAATTGTATTCCTCTGGGAATGAACCCATTGCTCTTTTGCATGGTGTTACGGCTTTGTTAACCTGTGTTGCTACTGTTAATGATTTGTGAATTTGTACACCTAAATCCCTTTCCGCCTCTACCTTTTGCAATGCTTCCAAGGAACAGTTGACCTTGTTATTGATCCTGCAAAAATGCACCATCTCACACTTATCTATATTACTTCAAACATAGAAAATAGGTGCAGGAGTAGGCCATTCGGCCCTTCGAGCCTGCAATTGAAATTCATTTGCCTTTTACACACCCATTCTGCAAGTTTGTTGATGACTTCTACTTTGTCACAGTCTTCTATAGTACTAACTATACGCCACAATTTGGTGTCATCCTCAAATATTGATCTTGGGAAGACTGCCCCTTCTGCTGATGGAATTATACTCCAGCACAGGCCATTGCCGTCCGGAGAGGAGTCAGTTGAAAAGTGAATAAATTAAACTGCAGTTTCCACTGAGAAAGGACGCTGCTTTGTTTAATATTGTCATCTGACTGCCAACAGATCGAGTCCACAATCAGTGAACCATGTCGGCCTCACTTCAATTTTGTTTTCAGCTAATAGCTTTTTAAAGAAATGTCTGCTCTTTATCTTACAGCAGAAACTGAATTCGACTTTCTAATCATCATTGTTTCTGAAGATCAGGCAAAGTGAATGAAACTATTCCCTTGGTAGAAGCTGAGTTTTATCTTAATTGAGTATAGAAATGTTGTCATTGATCCTGTGAAGAATCTGATAGAAGCTTTGGGGAATGAATTACAGGTGTAATCACACTCTAGTCAATGCCTCAGTGTCCCAGTTGGAATTAACATTTTTAAAGAAACAGCGACTAAATTGTAATGCTGATATTGTAATTGCTGGCTCTTAACAAGAAAACGACTTTGATAAATAAACCTGAAATGCACTGTAAATCCACCATGATCTGATAAGAGAAAAGACAGGTTCATGTTTCAGGTAGAGATCCCTCAACATAACTACAGTTCAATCTTTGTTCTTTTCAGATGTTGATGGAAATGTGTTTGCCAGTATTTTATTGTTTCACATTTTCAGAATTTGCTGCTTTTCTTTTTATCTGCATAAGAGAATGTGATGGATCAATTCTTGAGTGTTATCCAAACACAAATATTGAGGTGGTAACTTCGGCTTGAGTTGCTCCTATTTTTTTTGAGCAACTAGTTTAGTATGGCGTATCTTAGAAATCGCAATTCTCGGCATTTTATTTGCTCCAGTTCTAGTTGGTTAGAATAGTATCGTTTTAGTACAGTTTTTTTTCAAAAGGGGGCGTTACAAGCCACTTACGCCTGTTTTGCAAGTTTAGGCAGCGAAAGATTACTCCAAACTAACTTAGAATGGAGTAAGTATCGATTTTTGTACGCTCAGACAAACCTTGCCTACACTTTATAAATTAGCCGTAGGTAGCGAAAGATAGAGGGTGGGGAAGGAAAGTTAGGGGATTTTACAAAGCATTAAACACTTCACTTTTATCAATAAAGAGCCATCATCAATAATAAATGACCGGCCGGTCTGCCTGCCTGCCTGCTGAAGAGCTGGTCGGGCCTAAGGGCAGTGGCGGTGAGGCAGGCAGGCCACTTGGCCCTGGATAGGGGCTGCAAACATCGCGATGTCCCTTCGGCCAGGGATAGGGTCGCCCGGAGATGGGAAGCGCCGGGAGTGCCAGGAGCTACGGCGCACACGCACAGACTCCACTGCGCACGCGCGCAGCTACCGGCACTCTTTTTGGCCCAGGGCTGTAGCTCCACCCCCCAGCTGTGTTGTGCTGCACTGCGTTGACTGTGAAACAGACCTGCTGGAGTCGGGAGAATTGTAAGGCAAGTTTTAGACGCTTTTTTTATTCTTAAAAAAAAATAGGTGGCCTCTCGGAGTGCGCCATTCTGGGAGGACATCCAAAACTTGGGCCCCTAAATTTTATTTGGGTGGTGAAGAGGTTGATGGCTGTGAAACTGAGTTAAAGCTTTTCGTGTTGGCTTTGGTGCATCTTAGGCCTGTGCTGTATACATTTTGATTTTTGTACCAAATTAATGCTCATAGTGACTTGACTTTGGTCTGAAGATTGTACTTCAGATTACAATCTGCACCACCAAAACCTACCCTGGTCGCAATATACCACTGCATCAGTTTCAGCATAAGGTCACCCCCCACTTGCAAAACTGATCAGCATTGATATCACACCATTGCAATGAGCATACTATTTATTTTCTGGGTTAAGTCCAGCCTATCTCTTCTGTGAAAAGTACCTCCAAGCATCTAACCTAGTTCTGTGCTTGCTTTATATTTCTTAACTCCTACCCATATTGCACTTGTAATCAGTCAGAAGTGCCTCACTCGTGCTTGACCGGTTAAATGACTTCCTCTAAAGCACAATGCACCCCAGCACAATTTACTGCATCAAAAATATGTACCCAAACACATGGAACCCAGAGGTTGAGTTTTCTATAACTAAAACACGTTGGTGAATAACGACTTAGTGCAGCAGTTCATCCCAGTGTGATCCTGGGCCAATTGCTGATAATGGCAAATCAATGTCGCTCGCCAAAGGGTATGATGTGGATAGGATTAAAAATGAGAAGAATATATGTCTATTATTACTCTTTCTAGAAGGGACTGTAGGGTAAGATTTCTAGAAGCTGTTCTCCCCACTCCAAGGAATTGAGCAGATAAGCTAGGCTGATATTTTGATGTAGTATTGAGGGAGTGCTGCACTATTGGAGGTGCGCTCTTTTGGATTTGGCATCTAGTTGTCTTTACCCTTCAGGTAAACATAAAATATCCCATGGCATGATTTGAAGCGGAGCAGGGGATTGTAACACTGCAATTAAAATGGTTGATGTTTTTCTCCGGCCAATTGTGGCCCTCGGACTTTGCGGGCGAGCTTGAATTGAGTTTTTTTTGTTAATTTTGTTTCCTCGCCTCTCCTGAAGGCTTTGTCTCACTCCTGAGGCACCTCATTCAAGTGGCCATTACTCATGGATTCAGTGATATTAGCAGGCTACTTGTCATCAGGCAGCATTTATAATTAAGCCTGATCTTGTCTCGACACCCATGCTTCCAGCAAAGATCACCGAATAATGATCATTAGTGGGAATTGTGGACAATTATTTTTTCGCTCTGCCGCCTTAACTTGAGTGTTCAGAGGCTAATTGTGATGCCTTTTGGCTGAGGTCAGCTAACCCAGCACAGATGAGGATGAAACTCATGCTATTCCTGGTCTGTATGGCTTAGCACCTCACTGAGTCATCAGGTTGCCAACATTTATGAGTTATCTTGTTGGTGGAATGTGTCTCATACTGATGACGAGCCCCTATTAGGACGTCTTCCCCCCGCCCCACACCCCCCCCCCCCCGCCCCCAACCAGTGAAATGAGTGTAAAGAGCATGCAGGCACTACAATAACAATGACCATTCATTGTCAAAGAAGTGTCCGTTATGTGATATTTTGTTCACTCCATATATTACTTCGGGTTATGATCATGCTGCACAATGATTCACAGCAGTAAATCAACATTTCATTTTACTGCAGGAAATTACTATTTGGCTTGGCAATAAATATATCCTTCTGCATCTCTGGAATAATATGGAACAATTTGGTTATCATCAAAGAAATGGCGTTTCTTCGGAAAGCAGCATCAGAGCTCGTCATAGAAACATAGAAAATAGGTGCAGAAGTAGGCCATTTGGCCTTCGAGCCTGCACCGCCATTCAATGAGTTCATGGCTGAACATGCAACTTCAGTACCCCATTCCTGCTTTCGCGCCGTACCCTTTGATCCCCCGAGTAGTAAGGACTACATCGAACTCCTTTTTGAATATATTTAGAATATATAGTCAGAATAATCCATCTCACGTTTCCTGTGGCCGGTCTCTCTTCCCCCTGTCCGTGTCCCTCCCCATCTCCTGGTCTGGCTACAGGATAAAATGTAGAAGCAATCAATCTTCAAACTGAAAAGTTGTGATCAGCGCCATTGTTTGAGCCCGACCTACAGACATTACTGTGCCTCAGGCTGCCACTTGGCAATATGAATGGTTTTGTAACATAGCAGTGATCTGCTGAAACAGTTCCCCTTGTAATTGGGCCTCTTCCCCACAACACATGTTCATCTTGCATCTTGCGTGATTTCTTCCTCTGTGGAGAGAGAAACAGAGTTAATGCTTCAGGTCGATGAGCTGAAACGAACTTATATTTTTCCTTATGGGCCTTTCTATGTATCTCAACTATTTGCATGTTCCTTTGTTCTTTGAATATCTTTCCATTGTCTCGCTGAACTGATCTTTATATTGACCATTAGTTTCCTATTAAGCAGTTTAGAGTTAATTCAACCTATTAACTCCTTCCTTATGATTGGCGTGTGTTTTTTCTCCCTCTTCCTTTGTTCAGTCTTTGTCAAACCATACAAGCATGTTTGTTTAGCTTTCAGTTCTGATGAAAGGTGTACCACTGAAACATGTAGGGGTCGGGTCTTCACTTCCTCCTGCTCGTAGTATCCACACAATCCAGGTGGAACTGGCCAAACCCACGTAAATATCGGGGAATGTTAAATCTAAGTGAGTTATGCCCAAAGCCACTTGCGCTCATGTTTTCCCGCCATCTTTTATGCTGGTTGAAGATTCAATTTGTCTGGGTCCAGGCCCCGCCCGCAAAACTAGCCACACCCCAAGTCGACATTGCGAGATTGCGCTGGTTCAGGAAGGCTCTTCAAACTGTGCCCCTTTTCTTAGGGGCTCTCGGAGCTCTAATTGGCACATTTAAATGTTTTTTGATATCAAAAACTATTTAATAAAACTAACCAGTGTACACCAGTGAAAGTATTCAACGGTTCAGTATAGTGTTTAAGTCATTGTCGGTGACTTTCAGTCAGGTTACACGCAGGTGGAGGACTGGCCACACTTATTAAAATACCTTATTTCAATTGTATTAATAAAGCTGCACCCGGTTACCACTCTTAGCTACATCAAGGAATATTGTTTAATGGAAAAAAGATAAAAGAAACCATTCCGTTCTATTGCCCTGCCTGATTGCTCTGGTTAATGGAAGAATTTTAGCGGAAATTTGAAACATAGAAAATAGTTGCAGGAGTAGGCCATTCGGCCCTTCGAGCCTGCACCACCATTCAATATGATCATGCAACTTCAGTACCCCATTCCTGCTTTCTCTCCATACTCCTTGATCCCTTTAGCCGTAAGGGTCACATCTAACTCCCTTTTGAATATATCCACACTAACTGGCCTCAACAACTTTCTGTGGTAGAGGATTCCACAGGTTCACAATTCTCTGCATGAAGAAGTTTCTCCTCATCTCGGTCCTAAATGGCTTACCCCTTATCCTTAAACTGTGACCTCTGGTTCTGGACTTCCCCAACGTCGGGAACATTTTTTCTGCATCTAACCTGTCCAATGCCGTCAGAATTTTATGTGTTTCTATGAGATCCCCTCTCATTCTTCTAAATTCCAGTGAATATAAGCCTAGTCTATCCAGTCTGTCTTCATATGTTAGTCCTGTCATCCTGGGAATCAGTCTGGTAAACCTTCGTTGCACTCCCTCAATAGCAAGAATGTCCTTCCTCAGATTAGGAGACCAAAACTGTACACAATATTCAAGGTGTGGCCTCATCAAGGCCCTGTACAAGTGCAGTAAGACCTCCCTGCTCCTATACTCAAATCCTTTTGCAATGAAGGCCAACATGCCATTTGCTGCCTTCACCGCCTGTTGTACCTGCATACCAACTTTCAATGACTGATGTACCATGACACCCATGTCTCGTTGCACCTCCCCTTATGCAAATACACCACATCCACTGATTCTCCCTTGTCCACTCCACTAGTTACATCCTCAAAAAATTTTAGAAGATTTGTCAAGCATGATTTCCCTTACATAAATCCATGCTGACTTGGACCGATCCTGTCACGGCTTTCCAAATGCGCTGCTATTATATCTTTAGTAATTGATTCCAACATTTTCTCCACTACTGATGTCAGGCTTAACCGGTCTATAATTCCCTGTTTTCTCTCTCCCTTTCTTAAAAAGTGGTGTTACATTAGCTACCCTCCAGTCCATAGGAACTGATCCAGAGTCTATAGAATGTTGGAAAAAGACCACCAATGCATCCACTATTTCTAGGACCACTTCCTTAAGTACTCTGGGATGCAGACTATCAGGCCCTGAGGATTTATCGGCCTTGAATCCCACCAATTTTCCTAACACAATTTGCTGACTAATAAGCATTTCCTTCAGTTCCTCCTTCTCGCTTGACCCTCGGTCCCCTAGTATTTCCAGAAGTTTATTTGTGTCATAGAAACATAGAAAATAGGTGCAGGAGCAGGCCATTCAGCCCTTCTAGCCTGCACCGCCATTCAATGAGTTCATGGCTGAACATGAAACTTCAGTACCCACTTCCTGCTTTCACGCCATACCCCTTGATCCCCCGAGTAGTAAGGACTTCATCTAACTCCCTTTTGAATATATTTAGTGAATTGGCCTCAACTACTTTCTGTGGTAGAGAATTCCACAGGTTCACCACTCTCTGGGTGAAGAAGTTTCTCCTTATCTCGGTCCTAAATGGCTTACCCCTTATCCTTAGACTGTGACCCCTGGTTCTGGACTTCCCCAACATTGGGAACATTCTTCCTGCATCCAACCTGTCCAAACCCGTCAGAATTTTAAACGTTTCTATGAGGTCCCCTCTCACTCTTCTGAACTCCAGTGAATACAAGCCCATTTGATCCAGTCTTTCTTGATAGGTCAGTCCCACCATCCCGGGAATCAGTCTGGTGAATCTTCGCTGCACTCCCTCAATAGCAAGAATGTCCTTCCTCAAGTTAGGAGACCAAAACTGTACACAATACTCCAGGTGTGGCCTCACCAAGGCCCTGTACAACTGTAGCAACACCTCCCTGCCCCTGTACTCAAATCTCCTCGCTATGAAGGCCAAACATGCCATTTGCTTTCTTAACCGCCTGCTGTACCTGCATGCCAACCTTCAATGACTGATGTACCATGACACCCAGGTCTCGTTGCACCTTCCCTTTTCCTAATCTGTCACCATTCAGATAATAGTCTGTCTCTCTGTTTTTACCACCAAAGTGGATAACCTCACATTTATCCACATTATACTTCATCTGCCACGCATTTTCCCACTCACCTAACCTATCCAAGTCACTCTGTAGCCTCATAGCATCCTCCTCGTAGCTCACACTGCCACCCAACTTAGTGTCATCCGCAAATTTGGAGATACTACATTTAATCCCCTCGTCTAAATCATTAATGTACAATGTAAACAGCTGGGGCCCCAGCACAGAACCCTGCGGTACCCCACTAGTCACTGCCTGCCATTCCGAAAAGTACCCATTTACTCCTACTCTTTGCTTCCTGTCTGACAACCAGTTCTCAATCCACGTCAGCACACTACCCCCAATCCCATGTGCTTTAACTTTGCACATTAATCTCCTGTGTGGGACCTTGTCGAAAGCCTTCTGAAAGTCCAAATATACCACATCAACTGGTACTCCTTTGTCCACTTTATTGGAAACATCCTCAAAAAATTCCAGAAGATTTGTCAAGCATGATCTCCCTTTCACAAATCCATGCTGACTTGGACCTATCATGTCACCATTTTCCAAATGCGCTGCTATGACATCCTTAATAATTGATTCCATCATTTTACCCACTACTGAGGTCAGGCTGACCGGTCTATAATTCCCTGCTTTCTCTCTCCCTCCTTTTTTAAAAAGTGGGGTTACATTGGCTACCCTCCACTCGATAGGAACTGATCCAGAGTCAATGGAATGTTGGAAAATGACTGTCAATGCATCAGCTATTTCCAAGGCCACCTCCTTAAGTACTCTGGGATGCAGTCCATCAGGCCCTGGGGATTTATCGGCCTTCAATCCCATCAATTTCCCCAACACAATTTCCCGACTAATAAAGATTTCCCTCAGTTCCTCCTCCTTAATAGACCCTCTGACCACTTTTATATCCGGAAGGTTGTTTGTGTCCTCCTTAGTGAATACTGAACCAAAGTACTTGTTCAATTGGTCTGCCATTTCTTTGTTCCCCGTTATGACTTCCCCTGATTCTGACTGCAGGGGACCTACGTTTGTCTTTACTAACCTTTTTCTCTTTACATACCTATAGAAACTTTTGCAATCCGCCTTAATGTTCCCTGCAAGCTTCTTCTCGTACTCCATTTTCCCTGCCCTAATCAAACCCTTTGTCCTCCTCTGCTGAGTTCTAAATTTCTCCCAGTCCCCAGGTTCGCTGCTATTTCTGGCCAATTTGTATGCCATTTCCTTGGCTTTAATACTGTCCCTGATTTCCCTAGATAGCCACGGTTGAGCCACCTTCCCTTTTTTATTTTTACGCCAGACAGGAATGCACAATTGTTGTAATTCATCCATGCGGTCTCTAAATGTCTGCCATTGCCCATCCACAGTCAACCCCTTAAGTATCATTAGCCAATCTATCCTAGCCAATTCATGCCTCATACCTTCAAAGTTACCCTTCTTTAAGTTCTGGACCATGGTCTCTGAATTAACTGTTTCATTCTCCATCCTAATGCAGAATTCCACCATATTATGGTCACTCTTCCCCAAGGGGCCTCGCACAATGAGATTGCTAATTAATCCTCTCTCATTACACAACACCCAGTCTAAGATGGCCTCCCCCCTAGTTGGTTCCTCGACATATTGGTCTAGAAAACCATCCCTTATGCATTCCAGGAAATCCTCCTCCACCGTATTGCTTCCAGTTTGGCTAGCCCAATCTATGTGCATATTAAAGTCACCCATTATAACTGCTGCACCTTTATTGCATGCACTCCTAATTTCCTGTTTGATGCTCTCCCCAACATCACTACTACTGTTTGGAGGTCTGTACACAACTCCCACTAATGTTTTTTGCCCTTTGGTGTTCTGCAGCTCTACCCATATAGATTCCACATCATCCAAGCTAATGTCTTTCCTAACTATTGCATTAATCTCCTCTTTAACCAGCAATGCTACCCCACCTCCTTTTCCTTTTATTCTATCCTTCCTGAATGTTGAATACCCCTGGATGTTGAGTTCCCAGCCCTGATCATCCTGGAGCCACGTCTCCGTAATCCCAATCACATCATATTTGTTAACATCTATTTGCACAGTTAATTCATCCACCTTATTGCGGATACTCCTTCCTTAGTGAAGACAGAACCAAAGTATTTATTCAATTGGTCTGCCATTTCTTTGTTCCCCTTTATAAATTCACCTGATTCTGACTGTAAGGGACCCACATTTGTCTTCACTAACCTTTTTCTCTTCCCGTATTGCACCTAACTGGTGCAATTTTAGTTGCATTTTGTCCGCAATTTCCCGGCTGCATCCAAAGCGGAAACTCTTTCCCTCTGTTGCCTCTTTACAGCCTTTGACTCACCACCTGTGTAATTCCAGAATTTTCCGTTTTCTTTAAATCAAATTTCCAGCATTTGAGTTTTTTTTCAAATTTGAACTTTTCCTTCTTTAGCAAACATCTCTCACAGGTACCTACTGGCCCTGAATTTGCGCTCCCCAAGGGCATGTGCAAAGCCCATGTGCCTAAACCTAGAACTTGAGATCTGTCAAGAAACCGATCGCAAGCCTCTGAATCTAAAGGGCCTCTGCGGTGGAGAGTTGGGCTATTTGCCCAGCGACTGTCTTTCAAATTCTTACCACTGATAACTGTTATCAGCGTAAGACTTTTAAAGCACAGAACAATTAATATGAGGTGCACACATGCCCGTAGGGGCCCTGCAAGTTCCAGGTTTAGCCGTGCACTGCCTCAAGAGAATCCTCTTGACAGATCCTACGAATCTGAAGTAAATGGGCATACGCTGATGAAGAGTTGGGCTATTTGCCCAACTTCTGCCGAGCGAATGCCCGTGAAATTCTTCCGTCTGATAAAAGCATCAGCTGAAGACTTTTAAAGCACAGAATAATTAATTTTTTTCAATAATTTAAACATTTAAAATCCTATTAAATAAGGTAAGTTTATTTTCAGACCCTTTAAAATATGTAAATTTATTTTCCAAAAATTTAATTTTAGTTTTAAATCTGTAATTAAATTCCATTTTGATTAATTTTAAATGTGATTTTTAAAAAAAATTTACCTTACGTGCTTGTATGTTTTGGGGGGTTGCAACAAGTTGTAATTAATTAACAACAACAAAAAGAATGGGAATCATCATAAGTATGAATGGGAATACCACAACTCTGATAGGTTGGGCTGGCCCACATGACCCCTGTGATGCTTACAAAGTGCATACACTCCTGATATCGGTAGGCCTCTCTCTATGCAGGCCTTCGCATAGAGGCCCAGGACCAGAAGTCTCCGACACTCGAGGAACAACAGGTATTTTTGCAGAATTTTTGTGGTCGGAGGTCTCCATCCGCGGGAAGCCTCTGACAGCAAATTCTGGGTCAATGTTCTCAAAGAATTTTGGCTTATATGCTTTATCTAACTTCAGAACTTGTTCCAAAACTAACCCCCCCACCGCCCCTCCCCCACCCCACACACACACACAAACACACACCTTTTGAATGGTAGTATAATCCTTCTAGGATTTCCTTCCTTCAAGTTAATCAGTTCTCTGCACTTTGTGTTTTGGTGATCTCTCTCAGATCCACATAAATCTGCAAAAGCCCAGAGCATATTACAAAATAAACAAGAAGTTTCAAGTACAAAGTCTCACTTGAAACACCCAAATTAATCTTCAGAGAGCACTATCCAGTTCTGCAATACCCAACATAGTAACGGGCACTAGAACATCATAAACCCTGTAGTTCAGGCTATTGGGACTTGAATGGTTGGAATGTGTACTGCTTGCATCGTTTGCAGTGCTGAGACCTAGATGGAGCATTTCTTGCTGATGTCACTATGACATGTTTGCATTTTTAGAAGTTAGTTGCTTGGCATCAGATTCTGCCCACCTTCCAATTGGGGTTAGACAGCATCTTCTCCAGACAAATGCTGGCTTGAAATACCCCTTCTGCTCAGGTGGTTTGCCAGATTTGAAACTTGACAGAGCCAACACTGCCAAGTCCACGATGGATGATTCTAAATGCTGGCATTAATTGGGAATATAAATGGGAGGATGAGAATTGATTGGAATTCTTCCAAATGGGAGTGCAGAATCTAAGAGAATTTACTTAGCTGTGTTATCATTATATTGAATTACATTGTCTCAAACGTTTTAGGAGTGCATCCTTCAAAAGCAATATCAAGGTCCGAGGTTAATTAATTAAATAGCAGAGAAACTGTATCTCTGATGCATTTCTAAGGTTAGCATTAATTGCTTGAGAACTGTGGTTGCTATAGAAACAAGTCATCAGAGCAGGGTGAGGCAACTGAGGCGCAGAGAATCACAAAGACCCCTCTCAATCAATACTGACTGAATCTTTGGGCTCAATTTTCCTGGGTTATTTGCACCATTTTTTTGGCGCACGCTGTTTTTTCTGGCGTAATTATTTAATTCAAAGTTTCCCCCGGAATCTGCGCCGGTATAACTGCTTTAGTTATGATTTTTCTAGGTTAGGTTGTTTTGACATCCCTCATGCCCGCGCCAGTTTACAGCATTTTTCGCAGTTTTCCCCAAAAATTTTTATCCTAGGTCGGCGTATCTGGCCACTCCCGAAAAACCTTCTGGTCAGTTAACAGAAAGCAGCTCACATTGAGAAATTGGTGCTGAAAGGTGCCATTGTTTTTCATCAAAATTTTGGAGGGAGTCTCTAACACTTGAAATATCCAGAATAAAGTTCAACTTTTTTATCTTTCAATGGAGTACATGGAAGTTTCTTGGATATCTGAAGTTCTCTTTTTTTTTTACTCGCATGTCTTCAAGCAGGGCTGGAGGGTCATAGCGTCGGCCGTCAGAATCAGCTCCGCGCCCGGACACAGGGGCTCGGGGCTCGGCTGGAAAACAAGCTTTGGGGGGTTGATGGGGGTGGGGGAGAGGTGGCGATTGGAAGGCTGATGCACTGAGCCCGGGGAGGGAGGTGGCCATCGGAAGGCTTGCTGCACTCGGTACAAGACTGCAATGAGTTGAGGGGGGAGGGAGAGAAGTCCATTCATACAGACCCTGGGGAGAGAGAACAAAGAAGCTGTGTTAATAATGGAACAAATAATGAAAATGATTCAGATTTAATGTAAAATATATTTTATTCAAAAGTTTAACAAACAGTTCTTTGTACTTAACTTAACTTTAACAAAATTATTCTTGTATCAAACTTTAAAGTTTTCAGTTACGATCACTTACAAATTTTTAAACTTGTAAATTTATATAACTTACTAAAATCTTTGAGAACAACAGTTATGACAGTAACAATAATAATGTCATCATAGGCTGTCCCTCGAACGAGGATGACTTGCTTCCACATGAGTTCACAGATGTTTCAATAAAGACCCCGATGTTCCAGTCCTGAACTCCAATTGAGGGGGTGGAAGATGCCTGTGCGTGGATTTTTTTAATGTGTGGTTACCGTTGCACACTAGCCACCACACGGGCTTGACAGAGTTAGGCCTTTATCCAGTGGAAAGGGTTAACCAGGATGACTGGAGATCTGCTCATAATAATAACAACTACAGCAGCAGCAAAGAAAGTCTGTACCCATCTTGCCTCCATCTTATTCTAAGACTGCCCACCGCACTTGTTCTTGGTGACTCCACCACCCCTGCCCACAAGCGGTGACGCAGTGTTTCTGGGGTTGGCACCAAGCTTATTCTTTCTAAGATCCAGGATAGTGCGCACCTGTTGAGGGGGTTGGGGGTGGGGGCAGGGCGGCAGGCAGCAATGTGGAGGGCCCGGCTTGGGACTCTTCAGAAGCTGGTCTGGGGATTGGAGTTGGAGTGGCAGTTGATTCTGTCAATGGGCGTGGGGTCTGGGCGGATTCCCTTATTGCAGCAGTTAACTCTGACATTCCCTCCCTCATGCACCGACAGCGTATCAACTACCTGCAACATTCCCTCCCTCATGTTCAGTGATAGTGTTTGCACCATCTCTGACATTCCCTCCCTGATGTTCACTGACAACATTGCCATTTCTCGTGAGATTGCTGTTACTTCTCCCGCTACCTCATAACGCCCACCCCACTGATGGTGTCCAGGAGTGATCGTGTAAGGTCAATGCGCTCCGCACTCATTGCCATCATCTGAACCACATCTGTTAGATCCTGCACCTCAGGAGAACGTGGTCGAGCTCTCCCTCCCTTCCTCCCCACGGGTGTGCCTCGCTGCATCCCATTGGGATCCGCATCCTCGGATGGTGGGGCCCTGGGTGTGCCTCGCTGCACCCACTGGAATCCCCAGCTTCGGACGTTCGGAAACCATGGAATGTCCCACCAGCACTCAAACCACTTGTCACGGAAGGAGCTGCACCTCAATGGGTGGCACCTGCACCTCCACCAAAGTCAGTAAAACATTGGGGGCTTAATCCATCGCCATCCCCTCTTTTTCCCCTCACCCCCATGCTCTTGATCTGGAGGGTGGGATTGGAAGATGTTCTTCTCTTCAGGCTCGTCCTTATCTGTATCTTCTGCATTGTCAGGGTTGGCCTCAAGTTCTGCAAAATATAACAGAGCAGACAAATGGCTAGCAGTAGAGGTGGGGGCAGGGTGGGTGGCATGAGTAGGCTCACACAGCGCAGGCAGCAGGCTGATTTGAAGGACCACGATGAATGATAGCACATTGCATCAACCGAAGCGTAGCTGACAGAGACATCCCCATGAACCGAAGCATGGCTAGCCCGCACAGTACTTAACATTTAGCAAAGCCAGACTGTGGAATTTGCAGGACTTACCCTCTCCCTCGAGTGTGGGCCCAGCTTGTGCAGTGGTTACTTTTCTCCAGGCAGGACCCATTTAAGCAGCAACCCTCTCTTCCAAAGGTGTCAGTGGGTGCAGATTTGCTGTTCAAGTTCTTTCCCTTTTTATTATATGCCACCTTCCTCTGCAAAGATGAAAATGCAACTTTTTAGAGAGGGTGTCTTCTGCTGGGTGGGACATATACAGCTGTTCACATTTACAATTGCAATTCCATTGAATAAATGAAAATATTACTTACACTAACTACCTGATCAAGGTCCTGCCACTTTTTACACTGGCCTCCAGCCCTCGGGGTGGTCACCATTGCACAGTAATCTTCTGCAACATGGTTCCAGCGTTTCTTCATTTCTTTGGGTGGAACTTTTATGTGACCTCTGCTGGTGTCCAGCTCCTGCCATCTGTTCTCAATCACAGTAACTAGTGCCTCCTGTAAGAAATTCTTGGTCCTTGCACCGTGTTGCATCTTGTATTGCTCCAGCTGCAATTTTTCCAATGCTCTCACACAGCACTCCTCACACACACAACTGGCTCTTTAAAAATGGCCGACTGCCAACCCGGAGCTGTACTGAGCATGCGCATCCATTGAAATAACGTCAAAAATGTCACATTTTTTGTCGCGCATGCGCAGAAGGTGAGGCATCGTTTTTCGACGCAGACAGCAGGCTCCACCCTCTGAGGCGACCGGACACACTGCGCGGTGCCTAATTTGAATTATACAGCGGGGAAACTTTGGCAACATATTTCTGGTGCATTTCTGACCGAGAAAAAAAGGGCCTAACTCTGACAATACACCAGAAAATGGGATTGGGCAAATTTGAGCCCTTTGACCCTGAACAGTGGAGAGCTGCTAACATGTAGCAGTGATATGTATGTGACTTCCCCCTTCCCGTGCCACAATTCAACAAATCATTAACAATAATCTTTCAGCTCGATCTATCCAGTTACTTCGTTCACTGTCTACTTCTGATGTACACTCAGTTTGGCACTGGATTCCACATTATTTTGACATTTATTGTTGGTATGACTTTCTCTGCTAATTATGATAATGTCATTACTTTGCAGAAAGTATGTCCTGTTGCCATCTGAACTACAGATTGCTCAAATCTAAATAAAGTCCCATACCAAAGATAGGATCTACTAGTATTTTTAAAAAGGAAAAAGAAAGACTTGCATTTATATCGCACCTTTCATGATCACCGGCCACCCCAAATAGTTTACAATCAATGAAGTACTTTTGAAATGTAGCCACTGTTGTCATGTAGGAACCACAGCAGCCAATTTGCACACAGCAAGCTCCCACAAACAGCAATGTGATAACGACCAGATAATTTTTTTTTTATAGTGTTGCTTGAGGGATAAATAGTGGCCAGATCACCGGGGATAACTCCCCTGCCCTCCTTCAAAATAGTGCCATAGGATCTTTCACGTCCACCTAAGAGGATTGACGGGGCCTCGGTTTAATGTCTCATCCGAAAGACGGCACCTCCAACAGTGCAGCGCTCCCTCAGCACTGCACTGGAGTGTCGGCCTAGAGTGTCACTTGGAAACCAAAATATAACGGTAGATCCCGCTAATAATCTAAACGTGAAAATTTTTTCCCCTATCTATTGCAGATATATTTCTCATCTATGTTGTACGAGATTAGGTGAGAATAACAGGACCATAACTGTGTCAAATAAAGGCACACGAGGATCTTCTCCAAAGATGGCAATAACCAGCTAGGGTTTTGGTGAATATTTGAAGGTGAAGCTTGCACAGTATGTTAAACTGTGCTATACTAAGATGACCCAGGTGCAAAATCCTGCTGGTGCAGTCGCTTCTTTGAAATATATAGGCAACCTGCTGACTGGGACTTTGCTCACCAAGCAGTCCTATTTGAAGAGCTCACCTGAGACTTTGCAATTCATATTAAGGAGTACTGTGTACTTGCATTCCATGCATAAATTCTGAATAGAGGCTAATTATAAATATACTCCAAGTGATTTGCTTCAAATCTAACTTGATGTCAGAATTAGTGCACTGCTGTTATGCAACAGAAAGAGCTTATTTCAGGTCTTATGGATGTTTAGTGTAAGGCCCATACTTTCGTACGCCTCGGTGAAGATGTGGACGATGACTTGGAGTTCAGCCTTTGAATGTGCGCAGACACAAGCGTCGTCCGCATATTGTAGCTTGACGACGGAGGCTGTGACGGTCTTGGATCTAGCCTGGAGGCGGTGAAGGTTGAACAGGTTCCCACTGATTCTTTAGTTTAGTTCCACTCCAGCGGGGAGATTGTTGAGTGTGAGGTGGAGCATTGTAGCAAGGAAAATCGAGAAGAGGGTTGGTGCGATGATGCAGCCCTGCTTAACACCAAACATCCATAAGACAAAGGTCCTTTGCCAACCTGACCCCACCACACACCACTGTCCCCCAGTCATCAAGATCCACGTCACGGACTTGGACAACGTGGACCACTTTCCATAACTCTGGAGCCTACTATCAGCAAAGGCAGACATCGATGCCGAGGTTCAACACCGCCTCCAATGCGTCAGAGCAGCCTTCGGCCGCCTGAGGAATAGAGTGTTCGAAGACCAGGCCCTCAAATCTGGCACCAAGCCTATGGTCTACAGGGCTGTAGTGATACCCGCCCTCCTGTATGGCTCAGAAACGTGGACCATATACAGTAGACACCTCAAATTGCTGGAGAAATGCCACCAACGATGCCCCCACAATATCCTGCAAATCCCCTGGGAGGACAGACATACCAACATCAGTGTTCTCGATCAGGCCAATTTCCCCAGCATCGAAGCACTGACCACACACGACCAGCTCTGTTGGGCGGGCCACACTGTCCTCATGCTGGACACAAGACTCCCAAAACAAGTGCTCTATTCGGAACTCCAACACGGCAAGCGATCCCTAGGTGGGCAGAGGAGACGTTTCAAGGACACCCTCAAAGCCTCCCTGATAAAGTGCAAAATCCCCACCGGCACCTGGGAGTCCCTGGCCAAAGATCGTCCAAAGTGGAGGAAGAGCATCCGGGAGGCTGCTGAGCACCTCGAGTCTCGTCGCCGAGAGCATGCAGAAAACAAGCGTAGACAGCGGAAAGAGTGTGCGGCAAACCAGACTCCCCACCCTTTCCTCCAACGACTGCCTGCCCCACCTGTGACAGAGACGGTAATTCCCGTATTGGACTGTACAGCCACCCGAGAACTCACTTTGAGTGGAAGCAAGTCTTCCTCGATTTCAAGGGACTGCCGATGATGATGATTTCAGGTCCGCCAGGCAGCAAGCAAACCCAGCCCCTGCTGTTGGAATAAAAAAAAGACTTGCATTTATATAGCACCTTTCACGACCTCGATGTCCCAAAGCGCTTTACAACCTATGAAGTAATGTCGGAAACATGTCGGCCAATTTGCGCACAACAAAGTCCCACAAGAAATAATGACCATATAATCCATTTTTAGTGATGTTGGTTAAGAGATAAATATTGGCCAGGGCACAGGGGAGAACTTACGTGCTCTTCATCAAAATAGTGCCCTGGGATTTTTACGTTCACCTGAGCGGTCAGATGCCTCGGTTTAATATCTCATCTGCAAGATAGCACCTCCGACAGTGCAGCACTCCCTCAGTACTTTACTGAAGCATCAACCAGCATCTTGTGCTCTAGTCCCTGGAGTGGGACTTGAACACACACGAGGCAATTTTCGCCGAATACTTTTGCCGCTAAAGAGCCTCCATGGTGGCCAAGATGGGGTCTTAAGCTGAAAGGACCATTTAGCCCGAGTTCAGCACAAGACGCCATCTTGGTAAAGGAGTTGAAGCCAGCACTCGGGATGGCTGCCCAGAGGCATTTTAAAAGCCTGCTAGCACTCATTAAAGAGGCTGCGTGTCATTTTGGTGGCTAGCGCTTGCCTTAACGCCTTCTCCTAACTGCGACCAGTTGTTTGGGAGTAAACACAACATTGATGTCAATTTCAAGCATTACTTGAAGGGATACTCACTATTTCATGTTCATTGCTGCTCGAGAATTTGTCAAGACTTCAACACTCGAGCAACATTTATTCTGGAAGTTCTCTGATGACTTCACCTAAAAAGAGCAAGTGCTATGTTACCTTATTGGACACCTTATAGGGATCATCAGGCGAAAGGGAGAGCAGTGTCATGGGCATCTTGCCAGGGTCCCTCTTGATCTGAACGAGGAATGGGAGGAGGACATGAGACCACGGAGAGCAACGCCAACTGCTGCAGGAGAGAGGGAGAGGAGGGCAAGGTGCCATCCTTCCCCGCACCCCCCCCCCACTTCAGTAGGTACAGGACATCCTCCTCTGGACTTCCTCCAATAGGACCTCCAGTGCCACATCCGAGAACTTGAGAGCCCTCTCCCTCAGTCCATGAGCCATCCTGAAACCTGTCACTGCGTGCCAGCCAGAGCACTCCATACATTCGGTGGCAGTTGGTGCAAGGAGCCCACATATATTGTACCACGAAAATAACGTCTAATCAGCACCTGAGTGCTAAACCCTCAGGTTTCTGGTTTAGCACCTCCGGGCATGTTATGGTAATCAGCAAATTGTGTACTTTCAAAACAGGTGTGTCTTATTGGCACCGTATCCATTTAGTGCCTGTTTTTACCCTTTGGCCAAAATAACAGCCACAACCTTCTGACTCAGAGGCAAGAGTTCTACCAACTGGGCCAAGGCAGATAAACCCAGAGTTCCCAATTCCTGCAGACATCCCCTCCCCCAACACCCCCCTACCCTGGCCTTGCTAGGCACCTTTAAACCAGGTCCTGGTTGGGATATCAGTAAAACAGCCAAAATTAGTCTCAACAGCAGCGTAACCCACCCTCTCGCTCGAGCATCCCTCTCCGGTTCTCAGTGCTGCTGAACCAAATCCTCGATGCACACGCACTGGGAGCAGGATTTCAGTACAGTGCATGTATACATAATCAAACTCGGCCTGACTACAATCCATATAGCCTCGGCAAGTAATTACAGTGTTTGAAAGAGCAAATGTATCGTCAGTGCATTAGGTTAATTGATATTAAAGTAGAATAGTTCAAAGGCAAGTGACTCGATCAGGGAAAAATCAAGTATTGTCGCTAGCTGTTTCAACTAATTTATTTTCATTGAATTTTCTCCCCAAACACCACCACCCCCCCATCCCATACATAGCCATTTTTGCAACTCCGTAATTCTTCCAAAACAAATTCAGATAATCACAAATCAGTTATAGGTACTCTTTTCCACTCTTGTCTTCTTTCATCTACTGCTCAAAAAATCATAGTAGCTCCTTATTTTGGTTGTCAGCATTACTTTAAATGTTGTCGTGATTTTCCATTATGTACATTCTGTTATGTATCCTACATGGTTACTGTTGGTACTATATCAAGGTGTGCCACCAGAGGGCACAGTAGTGGGAGACTTGTAGGTTACCTGTACAGGTGTGCCTGGCCTAGTATAAAAGGCAGGCGACGAGGTGTGATCCTCACTCTGGAGTTAACTAATAAAGGACTAAGGTCATTACAGTTCAAGTACAACACACTGCCTCGTGGAATCATTATTAGAGCATCCAAGGACAGAACACATTCCATCAATATTCAATTACTTTTAGGAAAAAACAAAATCCTTGTCATGTCATAAATTGAAGCGTCAAACGGCATATATCCTTCAAAACGCAATCGATTCAGAGAGGGGAACAAAATCCATTACGGCAAAGTCTCGGGCATTGTGTGTTGGACCATTTTGACACATTCCTGAACAACTTGTGTTCATCGAATGCACCTCTACATAATAGAGAGAGAGAGAAAAAATACAAGAATACAGCATAACAACAACTTAGTTTTTTTTTAATGCAGCGGGTTGTTAGGATGCCACCAGAAGAATTGGTGGAAACAGAATCTATAATTGCTTTCAAATGGGTAATTGATAAATATTTGAAAGATTTATCTACTTTGTCCTTTTCCTCTACCCTTTCATAAGGACATAAGAAATAGAGAAACTTGAACACACATTGTACTAGTCCTCCCAAGTTGCTGCTTCCACACGTACCTCTGAATTTATCATGGCGAAACGATCAAATGGAGCACAGTGCTTGCTGTGCTGCTGAATGGTGCAAGTGGGGAAGGAAGCCAGGGTTGTATAGTGGAGATGGAAAGAAAGGATTTTTTTACTTGATTATCTGTCTGTATGGCTCAGTTGCAAACCACCCGTCCACCTTTAGGGACTAGGAAGCATTAATGCATCAGCTTTCCTCATGAGATAGTAAGAAGTAGGTAGAGTCTATTAGAATAAATTGTCCATGGTACGTGGAAGGAGGGGATTGATGAGCCGAATAGCCTTTTCTTATTCCATTCTTTCTGTCCTTTCGTGCTGCCAGAGGAGCACAGGCATGATTGAGCCAGAATGACTCCCCCACCCTTGAATTCTTTCTGTCAGTGAAAGCACATGCCATCTGCTCAGCACCATCTCCTTGACAACAAGACATGTGGGTCTTGTTTCTTGTTGTCTCATTCCACAGTGCACTAGTGCACCAGCAAACTGGACCACGTGCTTGATTTTCAACGCTGTAGCAATTTCCTGATTCATAACTCCAATATCATTTTTGCACAATAACTTGGTCTCGTGCACTTTCAGTCACCGGAGAAGACTGTTCAAATCTAATTGTAACATAGAATCATAGAAAATAGGTGCAGGAGTCGGCCATTCGGCTCTTCTAGCCTGCACCGCCATTCAATGAGTTTATGGCTGAACATGAAACTTCAGTACCCCATTCCTGCTTTCTCGCCATACCCCTTGATCCCCCGAGTAGTAAGGACTTCATCGAACTCCTTTTTGAATATATTTAGTGAATTGGCCTCAACAACTTTCTGTGGTAGAGAATTCCACAGGTTCGCCACTCTCTGGGTGAAGAAGTTTCTCCTCATCTCGGTCCTAAATGGCTTACCCCTTATCCTTAGACTGTGTCCCCTGGTTCTGGACTTCCCCAACAGTGGGAACATTCTTCCTGCATCTAACTTGTCTAACCCCGGCAGAATTTTAAACATTTCTATGAGGTCCCCTCTCATTCTTCTGAACTCCAGTGAATACAAGCCCAGTTGATCCAGTTTTTCTTGACAGGTCAGTCCCGCCATCCCGGGAATCAGTCTGGTGAACCTTCGCTGCACTCCCTCAATAACAAGAATGTCCTTCCTCAGGTTAGGAGACCAAAACTGTACACAATACTCCAGGTGTGGCCTCACCAAGGCCCTGTACAACTGTAGCAACACCTCCCTGCCCCTGTACTCAAATCCCCTCGCTATGAAGGCCAACATGCCATTTGCTTTCTTAACCGCCTGCTGTACCTGCATGCCAACCTTCAATGACTGATGTACCATGACACCCAGGTCTCGTTGCACCTCCCCTTTTCCTAATCTGTCACCATTCAGATAATAGTCTGTCTTCATGTTTTTGCCACCAAAGTGGATAACCTCACATTTATCCACATTATACTTCATCTGCCATGCATTTGCCCACTCACCTAACCTATCCAAGTCACTCTGCAGCCTCATAGCATCCTCCTCGAAGCTCACACTGCCGCCCAACTTAGTGTCATCCGCAAATTTGGCGATACTACATTTAATCCCCTCGTCTGAATCATTAATGTACAGTGTAAACAGCTGGGGCCCCAGCACAGAACCTTGCGGTACCCCACTAGTCACTGCCTGCCATTCTGACAAGTCCCCATTTACTCCTACTCTTTGCTTCCTGTCTGACAACCAGTTCTCAATCCACATCAGCACACTACCCCCAATCCCATGTGCTTTAACTTTGCACATTAATCTCTTGTGTGGGACCTTGTCGAAAGCCTTCTGAAAGTCCAAATATACCACATCAACTGGTTCTCCCTCGTCCACTCTACTGGAAACATCCTCAAAAAATTCCAGAAGATTTGTCAAGCATGATTTCCCTTTCACAAATCCATGCTGACTTGGACCTATCATGTCACCTCTTTCCAAATGCGCTGCTATGACATCCTTAATAATTGATTCCATCATTTTACCCACTACCGATGTCAGACTGACCGGTTTATAATTCCCTGTTTTCTCTCTCCCTCCTTTTTTTTAAAAAGTGGGGTTACATTGGCTACCCTCCACTCCATAGGAACTAATCCAGAGTCAATGGAATGTTGGAAAATGACTGTCAATGCATCTGCTATTTCCAAGGCCACCTCCTTAAGTATTCTGGGATGCAGTCCATCAGGCCCTGGGGAGTTATTGGCCTTCAATCCCATCAATTTCCCCAACACAATTTCCCGACTAATAAAGATTTCCCTCAGTTCCTCCTCCTTACTAGACCCTCTGACCCCTTTTATATCCGGAAGGTTGTTTGTGTCCTCCTTAGTGAATACCGAACGAAAGTACTTGTTCAATTGGTCTGCCATTTCTTTGTTCCCCGTTATGACTTCCCCTCATTCTGACTGCAGGGGGCCTACGTTTGTCTTTACTAACCTTTTTCTCTTTACATACCTATAGAAACTTTTGCAATCCGCCTTAATGTTCCCTGCAAGCTTCTTCTTGTACTCCATTTTCCCTGCCCTAATCAAACCCTTTGTCCTCCTCTGCTGAGTTCTAAATTTCTCCCAGTCCCCGGGTTCGCTGCTATTTCTGGCCAATTTGTATGCCACTTCCTTGGCTTTAATACTATCCCTGATTTCCCTTGATAGCCACGGCTGAGCCACCTTCCCTTTTTTATTTTTACGCCAGACAGGAATGTACAATTGTTGTAGTTCATCCATGCGGTCTCTAAATGTCTGCCATTGCCCATCCACAGTCAACCCCTTGAGTATCATTCGGCAATCTGTCCTAGCAAATTCACGCCTCATACCTTCAAAGTTAGCCTTCTTTAAATTCTGGACCATGGTCTCTGAATTAACTGTTTCATTCTCCATCCTAATGCAGAATTCCACCATATTATGGTCACTCTTCCCTAAGGGGCCTCGCACAACGAGATTGCTAATTAATCCTCTCTCATTACACAACACCCAGTCTAAGATGGCCTCCCCCCTAGTTGGTTCCTCGACATATTGGTCTCGAAAACCATCCCGTATGCACTCCAGGAAATCCTCCTCCACCGTATTGCTTCCAGTTTGGTTAGCCCAATCTATGTGCATATTAAAGTCACCCATTATAACTGCTGCACCTTTATTGCATGCACCCCTAATTTCCTGTTTGATGCCCTCCCCAACATCACTACTACTGTTTGGAAGTCTGTACACAACTCCCACTACCGTTTTTTGCCCTTTGGTGTTCTGCAGCTCTACCCATATAGATTCCACATCATCCAAGCTAATGTCCTTCCTAACTATTGCATTAATCTCCTCTTTAACCAGCAATGCTACCCCACCTCCTTTTCCTTTTATTCTATCCTTCCTGAATGTTGAATACTCCTGGATGTTGAGTTCCCAGCCCTGATCATCCTGGAGCCACGTCTCTGTAATCCCAATCACATCATATTTGTTAACATCTATTTGCACAGTAAATTCATCCACCTTATTACGGATATTCCTTGCATTAAGACACAACGCCTTCAGGTTTGTTTTTTTAACACCCTTTGTCCTTTTAGAATTTTGCTGTACAGTGGCCCTTTTTGTTCTTTGCCTTGGGTTTCTCTGCCCTCCACTTTTCCTCATCTCCTTTCTGTCTTGCTTTTGCCTCCTTTTTGTCTCCCTCTGTCTCCCTGCATTGGTTCCCATCCCCCTGCCATATTAGTTTAACTCCTCCCCAACAGCACTAGCAAACACTCCCCCTAGGACATTGGTTCCGGTCCTGCCCAGGTGCAGACCGTCCGGTATGTACTGGTCCCACCTCCCCCAGAACCGGTTCCAATGCCCCAGGAATTTGAATCCCTCCCTGCTGCATCACTGCTCAAGCCACGTATTCATCTGCGCTATCCTGCGATTCCTACTCTGACTAGCATGTGGCACTGGTAGCAATCCTGAGATTACTACTTTTGAGGTCCTACTTTTTAATTTAGCTCCTAGCTTCTTAAATTCGTTTCGTAGGACCTCATCCCTTTTTTTACCTATGTCGTTGGTACCAATGTGCACCACGACAACTGGCTGTTCTCCCTCCCTGTTTAGAATGTCCTGCACCCGCTCCGAGACATCCTTGACCCTTGTACCAGGAAGGCAACATACCATCCTGGAGTCTCGGTTGCGGCCGCAGAAACGCCTATCTATTGCCCTTACAATTGAATCCCCTATCACTATCGCTCTCCTACTCTTTTTCCTGCTCTCCTGTGCTACAGAGCCAGCCACGGTGCCATGAACTTGGCTGCTGCTGCCCTCCCCTGATGAGTCATCCCCCCCCCCAACAGTACCCAAAGTGGTGTATCTGTTTTGCAGGGGGATGACCACAGGGGACCCCTGCACTACCTTCCTTGCACTGCTCTTCCTGCAGGTCTTCCATTCCCTATCTGGCTGTGGACCTTTTCCCTGCGGTACGACCAACTCGCTACACGTGCTACTCACGTCATTCTCAGCATCGTGGATGCTCCAGAGTGAATCCACCCTCAGCTCCAACTCCGCAACGCGGTCCGTCAGGAGCTGGAGGCGGACACACATCCCCCACACGTAGTCGTCAGGAACACTGGTGTCGTCCCTGAGTTCCCACATGGTACAGGAGAAGCATAACACGTGACCAAGCTGTCCTGCCATGACTTAACCCTTAGATAAGCAACAACAATGCTAAAGTTTACTCACTGTTATAGAAGAGATTAAAAAAAAACTACTCACCAATCACCAGCCAATCACTTACCCCCTTGGCTGTGACGTCACCTTTCTGTTTCTTTCTACTTCATTTTTACCTTCTCCCTGTAGCTGCACCGGCTCGCCTTTTATAGGCCTCACCAATGGACCTCCTCGACGCTGGGCCCCGGACTTCCTGCTGTGCCTTTTATAGGCCTCACCAACGGACCTCCTCGATGCTGCTCCCGACTGCTGCCGCCGCTATGTATAAATAACAACAACAACAACTTGTATTTGTATAGTGCCTTTAACGTAGTGAAACATCCCAAGGTGCTTCACAGGAGCATAATGAGGAGATAAAAAATTTGACAACCCAGCCACATAAGTAGAAATTAGCGCAGGTGACCAAAAGAGGTGTTTTGAAGGAGGAAAGAGAGGTAGAGAGGTTTAGGCAGGGAATTCCAGACCTTAGGGCCTAGGCAACAGAAGGCATGGTCACCAATGGTTGAGCGATTAAATCAGGGATGCTCAGGAGAGCAGAATTAGAGGAGCGCAGACATCTCGGGTGGGTGGGTTGTGGGGCTGGAGGAGGTTACAGAGACAACTTTTAAAAGACAATTCTCTACAATTCAATGTTCAAGTCACTTTCTCCCCCTCATTAATTTCCTTTGTGATACTTCTCAGCTGGATGACCTCTGTTCTTGAGCGGGCAACTGATAGATGCACAAGTGCACATCTGCGTTAACTCAGTGTTTAAATCCAAATCTTAGGATTTTGTGAAGGCCAGAGACAATGGTTTACAGCTGAATACACAAGGGTTTATTTGAGAATGTAAAATCCACAGCAAAAATATTTTAAGTCTCAGGGCTCCTCCCTCATTAATTTACTTGTGACATGCATGATGGGTGACTTCCTGAAAAAAAGAGATGCTTTGTGTCTTTTTGGCAACATGGTACATTGGATTGGTTTCTGAAACCTTTGGTTTGTTTGCTAAAATACAACAGCAAACAAACCAATCAGGATTCACTGATTAAATATTGTCGTCTTGTAAACACAGTGACATTGTTCATTATACGAAAGCAGGAAGTCCAAATCCGTGACAAACAAAATGGAGCAATTTAAAAATAAACTTTTCTTAAACCTAATATTTCTTCATATTTATCTGATATTTCATTCTTGAGTCCAACGTGAGACCTGTAATGAGTTTCAGGTGCACATACTGTTTTATATGTGTAATCAATGCACATTTGTATTGTGTACACACTCACACAAACTGTACATAGATGCAAAGATGATATGCATATGTGAATCTGCGACTAGACTTTCCATTCGTGATCACGAAGTCACCCATCTATTGCCCATATCGACCGGCTATCGCCCATTTTTTGCTGAAAAGTGGAAAGTTGGGCTGGAATATCGGCCATTAATCGCTGGCCCAACTTTCGGCACACATGAATGTGCTGCATTACCTGGCCTAAGGCTATCGCCGAGATGATCACCAACCCCAACTTTTGCTGGATCGCCCACACATCATCGAGAAGATCACTGGAGGAAAGCAGCTCTCACCTGACCTTAAGTCGGCATTACTCGGCACGACGGACGCCATTTTTCGGAGGATCTGAAAGGCTGCTTCAACAAGTGCTTATGAGAAGAATCAATTTGAGTGATTTTAAGTGCTTTTTTGATTTGCCAATCATCTAATCACATTTAGAAACATAGAAACATAGAAAATAGGTGCAGGAGCAGGCCATTCAGCCCTTCTAGCCTGCACCGCCATTCAATGAGTTCATGGCTGAACATGAAACTTCAGTACCCCCTTCCTGCTTTCTCGCCATAACCCTTGATCCCCCGAGTAGTAAGGACTTCATCTAACTCCCTTTTGAATATATTTAGTGAATTGGCCTCAACTACTTTCTGTGGTAGAGAATTCCACAGGTTCGCCACTCTCTGGGTGAAGAAGTTTCTCCTCATCTCGGTCCTAAATGGCTTACCCCTTATCCTCAGACTGTGACCCCTGGTTCTGGACTTCCCTAACATTGGGAACATTCTTCCTGCATCTAACCTGTCTAAACCCGTCAGAATTTTAAACGTTTCTATGAGGTCCCCTCTCATTCTTCTGAACTCCAGTGAATACAAGCCCAGTTGATCCAGTCTTTCTTGATAGGTCAGTCCCGCCATCCCGGGAATCAGTCTGGTGAATCTTCGCTGCACTCCCTCAATAGCAAGAATGTCCTTCCTCAAGTTAGGAGACCAAAACTGTACACAATACTCCAGGTATGGCCTCACCAAGGCCCTGTACAACTGTAGCAACACCTCCCTGCCCCTGTATTCAAATCCCCTCGCTATGAAGGCCAACATGCCATTTGCTTTCTTAACCGCCTGCTGTACCTGCATGCTAACCTTCAATGACTGATGTACCATGACACCCAGGTCTCGTTGCACCTTCCCCTTTTCCTAATCTGTCACCATTCAGATAATAGTCTGTCTCTCTGTTTTTACCACCAAAGTGGATAACCTCACATTTATCCACATTATACTTCATCTGCCCTAACCTATCCAAGTCACTCTGCAGCCTAATAGCATCCTCCTCGCAGCTCACACTGCCACCCAACTTAGTGTCATCCGCAAATTTGGAGATACTGCATTTAATCCCCTCGTCTAAATCATTAATGTACAATGTAAACAGCTGGGGCCCCAGCACAGAACCTTGCGGCACCCCACTAGTCACAAAACACCTCCACATCCTTTAAAGGTGCTCGTATGGCGATGTGCATACAGTCTTATTGCTCCTTGTACCTTGTACCTTGGGAAAGCTTGATATTCACGAGAACCCCAAAGCCCTCTCACTCTGTGCCTCCCTGGTCATAGGGAAGCTTATAAAGTCCATCCTGTGTGCGTAAAGGGCTTCAATCACCTGTCGAATGGAGCAATGTGTGGCATGCTGAGAGAGGACAAATTTAGGGCATTTATGAGATCTGTAATTTCTCTATCGTCACTAATCACATGCTGCAGACTGAAGATGGGCGAAGGTATATTGAAGAGCATTATGTGCTCAATCAAAGAGATGGCAGACTGCTGCGTAGACCTTACACCCAATGCATTTACAGGGAAAAGCAATCATACCTGAACTTGTCCGATACCTGAACTGCGCTTCCGAAAGGGGGTCATCAGTGAGATATGCCAGCTCATCAAGGGAGATCTGCAGCCTAACAGCACCATCAGGACCACGCTGCCCGTTGAGTTTAAGGTTACTGCGGCACTTTCCTTCTACGCATCGGGCTCCTTTCAGGCCTCAGCTGGCGACATTTGCGGTATCTCTCAGCATGCCACACATTGCTCCATTCGACAGGTGATTGAAGCCCTTTACGCACACAGGATGGACTTTATAAGCTTCCCTATGACCAGGGAGGCACAGAGTGAGAGGGCTTTGGGGTTCTCGTGAATATCAAGCTTTCCCAAGGTACAAGGAGCAATAGACTGTATGCACATCGCCATACGAGCACCTTTAAAGGATGTGGAGGTGTTTTGGAACCGAAAGGGATTCCACTCCCTGAATGTGCAGCTCGTTGTCGACCACAACCAAATAATCATGGCAGTAAATGCAAATTTTCCAGGCAGCATCCATGATGCACACATCATGCGTGAGAGCACTGTTTCTGACCTGTTTAAGAGTCAGCCACAAGGTCATGGTTGGATGTTGAGGGATAACTGCTCTGGCCTTGCCAGCTGGCTCATGGCCCCCCTGCATAATCCCCAGATGGAAGCCGAGAAGCGCTACAATGAAAGCCATATAGCCACAAGCAATATCGTCAAAGACAATTGGAGTTCTTAAGCAGCGCTTCACATGCCTGGACCACTCAGGAGGCAACCTACAATACGACCCTGAGCAGGTCACTGAGTTTATTGTGGTGTGCTGCATGTTGCATAACCTAGCTATCAGGAGAGGACAATAATTACCAGATGGGACCGTCGGTCCACCTCAGGATAGAGGGGAGGCGGATGAGGAGGAGGAGGAGGAGGATGACTAGGACCTCGTGAAGGACAATCAGCGTGGCGATGTCCCCACGCCCACCCCAGCCCCCCGCAGCACGGATAAAGCCCCGTGGTAGTTACGCAGCTGCGAAACTCTTGCGTCAGCAGTTCATAAATGAACGTTTTGCGTGAACTTACATTGGTGACGGTTACAGTTGCGTTACGTTTCATCCTTGCCTGGCCTGGGCTGGCCATGGCCATTGTTTCCAACCATTGTATTTAGGTTTTACCTTACGTTATTAGAAGACACTTCAGGACAATTGTAAAGTTAAATAAAATAATTTAATAATGAAAGAGAAATTTGAAAATTTTTTGAGCAAACATATATAACGCCCTCCCACCCCGAACATTCAACAATATTTTCAAAACAACACACCAGAGCAATTAATAACAAATAACAACCTTCCCCGCCTGTGCCCTACCTGAGGGCACGCTTCCCTCCAGATCCTTTAGCCCCCCCTTGTCTTAACCCCCCCATTTTAGTAGCATCCTTTCAGTGGCTGGAGGAGAAGACGTTTAGGAAGAAACGTCTTCCGAACCAGAAGGAAGTTCTTCCTCCTGTCTCGCATCTGTCCGGGTGGTTGGTGCCGTCTCGTGACACTATCACATGCCACAAGGCATGGACAGTGTCGGTTGTTTGGCCCATTGCCACAACTATGCGCTCGAAGCTCTCCGTTATTCAAGCGGACATTGCAGCAATGTTTCCCGTCAACCCACCAATCGCCTGGAGGAGGTCTCGACCGATGTCGACACTCGCCCTGGATAGTGCGACCATGTCCTCATAAGGATCTGCCCATCGCAGCGTGTGCCTACCTCACCGACTCAACCTCCATGGGGTTGGCGTGGGCACTGGATGCCTTGGAGTAGCCTGCTGCAAGCCACTTGGCCCCGCTACTTCATCTGTTGATTAAGACGTGGCCACAAATACAACAGATAAAATTGGGTCATCGTCCTTCTCCTCCTACTCCCCCTCCCCTTCAGTGGTGTCCTTTCCACCCCTGGTGATGACGACCTGCAATGGGACAGGTGCGGCTTCCCTACATGCCTCGGGAGTCCTGGGACCTGCAAACATCATTGAGTTTATTAGAACAGAAGGGTAGACATGGGAATGCTTGCGCTGCGCTGGCTTACGTAGGAGGAGCAACACTACTGCAATAACTGTGAAGGAGAGATGTTATATATAATTACATCATATGGTTGTACATCATTCACTGCTCTAGATAGCTGTGGAGGCTGGATCATGAATATATTTAAGGTGGAGATAGACAGATTTCTGAATGATAAAGGAGTTATGGGGAGCGGTAAGAGAAGTGGAGCTGAGTCCATGATCAGATCAGCCATAATTTTATTAAATGGCTAATCTGGCATGCCTTGATGACCCTGAGATGCTAAATGCCCCCAGCGCTTGGTCTGCCCTCCAGGTCTCCATAACCAGAGCCTGTGAAGAGACAGTTGGTTACTCAACCAGCAAACACCTGGACTGGTTTGATGAAAATGATCAGGAGATTCGAGAACTAATAGATCGTAAGTGCAGAGCATTTCTGAGCCTCAAGCAACAACCCATCTCTGGAGCTGCAAAGCAGTCTTACAGACGGCTCAAGACTCAGGTCCAACAAAAAACCCGGGACGTAAAGAACAGGCGGTGGATGGAGAAAGCACAAGAGATGCAACAACTGGCCGACAGACACGTTATGCGAGGATTCTTCATTGCAGTCAAGGCCACCTGTGGTCTAAACGCCCAAGGCCCCACCCCACTCCTTGCCAAGAATGGGGAAACACTCCTCAAGGACACCGAGGCTGTCAAGGCCCGCTGGAAGGAGCACTTTGAGAAGCGCTGTTGGCGCGGATACATGACCTCATCTCTCTCATTTGGAGGGAGGAGAGCATGCCTGGAGATCTCAGAGATGCAGTGATAGTGACCATCTTTAAAAAGGGGGATAAGTCCGACTGCGGCATCTACAGGGGTATCTCCCTGCTATCAGCCACTGGGAAGGTTGTCACTAGAGTTCTCCTCAACCGTCTTCTCCCCGTGGTCGAGGTGCTCCTCCTGGAATCACAGTAGGGATTTCTTTGCAGCGCGACAGCTGCAGGAAAAATGCAGGGAGCAGCGCCAGCCCTTGTACATGGCCTTTTTCGATCTTACAAAGGCCTTTGACACTGTCAACCGCGAGGGTCTATGGAGCGGCGTCCTCCGTTTCGGATGCCCCCAAAAGTTTGTCAACATCCTTCACCTGCTCCACGATGACATGCAGTCAGTGACCCTTGCCAGCGGTTCCATTACAGACCCAATCCACGTCCGGACCGGGGTCAAACAGGGCTGCGTCATCGCTCCAACCCTCTTCTCAATCTTCCTCGCCCCAACCCACTTCTCAATCTTCCTCGCCGCCATGCTCCATCTCACAGTCAACAAGCTCCCCGCTGGAGTGGAACTAAACTACAGAACCATTGGGAAGCTGTTTAACCTACGCCGCCTCCAGGCCAGGTCCAAGATCACCCCAACCTCTCGTTGAGCTACAGTACGCGGACGATGCCTGCGTCTGCGCACATTCTGAGGCTGAACTCCAGGATATAGTCGATGTATTCACTGAGGCATATGAAAGCATAGGCCTTATGCTTAACATCCGTAAGATAAAGGTCCTTCACCAGCCTGTCCTCTCCGCACAGCACAGCCCTCCAATCATCAAGATTCACGGTGTGGCCCTGGACAACGTGGACCATTTCCCATACCTCGGGAGCCTCTTATCAACAAAGGCAGACATTGATGTGGAGATTCAACATCGCCTCCAGTGTGCCAGTGCAGCCTTTGGCTGCCCGAGGAAAAGCGTGGTCGAAGACCAGGCCCTCAAATCCACCACCAAGCTCATGGTCTGCAGGGCTGTAATAATATCCACCCTCCTATATGGATCAGAGGCAGGACGATGTACAGAAGACACCAAGTCGCTGGAGATATATCACCAACGATGTCTCCGCAAGATCCTGCAAATTACCTGGGAGGACAGGGCACCAACATCAGTGTCCTCGCCCAGGCTAACCTCCCCAGCGTTGAAGCATTTACCACACTCGATCAACTTCGCTGGGCAGGCCACATAGTTCTCATGCCAGACACTAGACTCCCTAAGCAATTGCTCTATGTGGAGCTCCTTCACGGCAAATGAGCCAAAGGTGGGCAGCGGAAACGTTACAAGGACATCCTCAAAGCCTCCCCGGTAAAATGCGACATCCCCACCGACACCTGGGAGTCCCTGGCCGAAGACTGCCCGAGGTGGAAAAAGTGCATCCGGGAGGGCGTTGAGCTCTTCGAATCTCAACGCCGCGAGCGTGAAGAGGTCAGGCGCAGGCAGCGGAAGGAGCGTGCGGCAAACCAGTCCCACCCACCCCTTCCCCCGACGAATGTCTGTCTCACCTGTGACAGAGTCTGTGGCTCTCGCATTGGACTGTTCAGCCACCAAAGGACTCACTTTAGGAGTGGAAGCAAGTCTTCCTCGATTCCGAGGGACTGCCTATGATGATGATAGATGATGACGATGAAATGGCGGAGTAGGCTCGAGGGGCCAAATGGCCTACTCCTGCTCCTATTATGTTTTTATGTTGTTAACCTGAGAGTAGTACAGAAGATGCATGCATAACATGACATCATTCATATATTATAATGAAAGGCCGTTACATTACTTTGAATTACCACTGCTTTACCCATTACTCACGTGGCACAACAACGGGACCAGCACCACCACCACGGGTGGCAGAGCGACCTTGGCTGCCCACTAAAGCTGCAGCATGTTCCTCCAAGTCAGTGAGCGGCTGTACTTCAGGGCGTCCTCCGGTGCACCTCCGCTCCGATCGATTCTTTGATACCTTCCTCTGCAAACGTGACAAGAGCATGGCATAAGCTAATTGACTAGGTACTATTACGGGAAGGCAACAGATTCTAACATTATATGCTAATACGGTTTGTATCCACAATGGATGCATGGTTATAAGATCTACGTTCAGAGAAAATATTTAATAACATCGTGTTTATGAACGAATGCTTGACACCAAACATCTCGCGTACAATCTCCAGGAAAGGCCCTATCCACGGACCGTGCCATTCGGCACCTGAGGGGAGGTAGGAGGTTTATTTGACTCAATGGAGGTCCCCCGGGGTGGGAGAATCAGGACCACTGGTTAGCTCGCCAATAACAGGAGGGGGCACCGTGTCCATGGGCTCTGTTCAGAGACCTCCATGTGGCCGTTCTAATATCCCAAGGTGTCCCAGGGCAGAGTGTGAGCCAGGGCAGCTCTCCCCCAGTCCAGGCTGGGTCACGGTGTGAGTGACAGCAGCCGGAGAGACTCTCTCAGTCTGGGTAAAGGTGACCGGGCCCCTCAGTGCTCAGTCGTGCCCCATCTACCAACCTAACCCAAAAGGAGACGGTGCCAAAATTAGACTTAAAGGGTGCAGGTTCCGAACCCCGTCCAAATCTTATCAGGGAATCTATGCAAGAATACCCAGCTTAATTTCAATCCGGCAGATTTACATATTCAGTGGATCATTACAATTTAAAATCTATTTAATACTTACTCTGGCCGAAGCAACCAAGCTGTTCCATCTCTTGCGGCACTGGTCCGATCCCCTCGGCTTGTGGGACACTGAGGACACCACATAGAAACATAGAAACATAGAAAATAGGTGTAGGAGTAGGCCATTCAGCCCTTCTAGCCTGCACCGCCATTCAATGAGTTCATGGCTGAACATGAAACTTCAGTACCCCCTTCCTGCTTTCTCGCCATACCCCTTGATCCCCCGAGTAGTAAGGACTTCATCTAACTCCCTTTTGAATATATTTAGTGAATTGGCCTCAACTACTTTCTGTGGTAGAGAATTCCACAGGTTCACCACTCTCTGGGTGAAGAAGTTTCTCCTCATCTCGGTCCTAAATGGCTTACCCCTTATCCTCAGACTGTGAGCCCTGGTTCTGGACTTCCCCAACATAGGGAACATTCTTCCTGCATCTAACCTGTCTAAACCCGTCAGAATTTTAAACGTTTCTATGAGGTCCCCTCTCATTCTTCTGAACTCCAGTGAATACAAGCCCAGTTGATCCAGTCTTTCTTGATAGGTCAGTCCCACCATCCCGGGAATCAGTCTGGTGAATCTTCGCTGCACTCCCTCAATAGCAAAATTGTCCTTCCTCAAGTTAGGAGACCAAAACTGTACACAATACTCCAGGTGTGGCCTCACCAAGGCCCTGTACAACTGTAGCAACACCTCCCTGCCCCTGTACTCAATTCCCTCGCTATGAAGGCCAACATGCCATTTGCTTTCTTAACCGCCTGCTGTATCTGCATGCCAACCTTCAATGACTGATGTACCATGACACCCAGGTCTCGTTGCACCTTCCCTTTTCCTAATCTGTCACCATTCAGATAATAGTCTGTCTCTCTGTTTTTAACCACCAAAGTGGATAACCTCACATTTATCCACATTATACTTCATCTGCCATGCATTTGCCCACTCACCTAACCTATCCAAGTCACTCTGCAACCTCATAGCATCCTCCTCGCAGCTCACACTGCCACCCAACTTAGTGTCATCCGCAAATTTGGAGATACTACATTTAATCCCCTCGTCTAAATCATTAATGTACAATGTAAACAGCTGGGGCCCCAGCACAGAACCTTGCGGTACCCCACTAGTCACTGCCTGCCATTCTGAAAAGTCCCCATTTACTCCTACTCTTTGCTTCCTGTCTAACAACCAGTTCTCAATCCACGTCAGCACACTACCCCCAATCCCATGTGCTTTAACTTTGCACATTAATCTCTTGTGTGGGACCTTGTCGAAAGCCTTCTGAAAGTCCAAATATATCACATCAACTGGTTCTCCTTTGTCCACTTTACTGGAAACATCCTCAAAAAATTCCAGAAGATTTGTCAAGCATGATTTCCCTTTCACAAATCCATGCTGACTTGGACCTATCATGTCACCATTTTCCAAATGCGCTGCTATGACATCCTTAATAATTGATTCCATCATTTTACCCACTACTGAGGTCAGGCTGACCGGACTACAATTCCCTGTTTTCTCTCTCCCTCCTTTTTTAAAAAGTGGGGTTACATTGGCTACCCTCCACTCCATAGGAACTGATCCAGAGTCTATGGAATGTTGGAAAATGACTGTCAATGCATCCGCTATTTCCAAGGCCACCTCCTTAAGTACTCTGGGATGCAGTCCATCAGGCCTTGGGGATTTATCGGCCTTCAATCCCATCAATTTCCCCAACACAATTTCCCGACTAATAAAGATTTCCCTCAGTTCCTCCTCCTTACTAGACCCTCTGACCCCTTTTATATCCGGAAGGTTGTTTGTGTCCTCCTTAGTGAATACCAAACGAAAGTACTTGTTCAATTGGTCTGCCATTTCTTTGTTCCCCGTTATGACTTCCCCTCATTCTGACTGCAGGGGGCCTACGTTTGTCTTTACTAACCTTTTTCTCTTTACATACCTATAGAAACTTTTGCAATCCGCCTTAATGTTCCCTGCAAGCTTCTTCTTGTACTCCATTTTCCCTGCCCTAATCAAACCCTTTGTCCTCCTCTGCTGAGTTCTAAATTTCTCCCAGTCCCCGGGTTTGCTGCTATTTCTGGCCAATTTGTATGCCACTTCCTTGGCTTTAATACTATCCCTGATTTCCCTTGATAGCCACGGTTGAGCCACCTTCCCTTTTTTATTTTTACGCCAGACAGGAATGTACAATTGTTGTAGTTCATCCATGCGGTCTCTAAATGTCTGCCATTGCCCATCCACAGTCAACCCCTTGAGTATCATTCGGCAATCTGTCCTAGCAAATTCACGCCTCATACCTTCAAAGTTAGCCTTCTTTAAATTCTGGACCATGGTCTCTGAATTAACTGTTTCATTCTCCATCCTAATGCAGAATTCCACCATATTATGGTCACTCTTCCCTAAGGGGCCTCGCACAACGAGATTGCTAATTAATCCTCTCTCATTACACAACACCCAGTCTAAGATGGCCTCCCCCCTAGTTGGTTCCTCGACATATTGGTCTCGAAAACCATCCCTTATGCACTCCAGGAAATCCTCCTCCACCGTATTGCTTCCAGTTTGGTTAGCCCAATCTATGTGCATATTAAAGTCACCCATTATAACTGCTGCACCTTTATTGCATGCACCCCTAATTTCCTGTTTGATGCCCTCCCCAACATCACTACTACTGTTTGGAAGTCTGTACACAACTCCCACTACCGTTTTTTGCCCTTTGGTGTTCTGCAAGAAAAAGAGTGGGAGAGCGATAGTGATAGGGGATTCAATTGTGAGGGGAATAGATAGGCGTTTCTGCGGCCGCAACCGAGACTCCAGGATGGTATGTTGCCTCCCTGGTGCAAGGGTCAAGGATGTCTCGGAGCGGGTGCAGGACATTCTGAAATGGGAGGGAGAACAGCCAGTTGTCGTGGTGCACATTGGTACCAACGACATAGGCAAAAAAAGGGATGAGGTCCTACGAAACGAATTTAAGGAGCTAGGAGCTAAATTAAAAAGTAGGACCTCAAAAGTAGTAATCTCGGGATTGCTACCAGTGCCACGTGATAGTCAGAGTAGGAATCGCAGGATAGCGCAGATGAATACGTGGCTTGAGCAGTGGTGCAGCAGGGAGGGATTCAAATTCCTGGGGCATTGGGACCGGTTCTGGGGGAGGTGGGACCAGTACAAACCGGACGGTCTGCACCTGGGCAGGACTGGAACCAATGTCCTCGGGGGAGTGTTTGCTAGTGCTGTTGGGGAGGATTTAAACTAATATGGCAGGGGGATGGGAACCAATGCAGGGAGACAGAGGGAAACAAAAAGGAGCCAAAAGCAAAAGACAGAAAGGAGATGAGGAAAAGTGTAGGGCAGAGAAACCCAAGGCAAAGAACAAAAAGGGCCACTGTACAGCAAAATTCTAAAAGGACAAAGGGTGTTAATAAAACAAGCCTGAAGGCTTTGTGTCTTAATGCAAGGAGTATCCGCAATAAGGTGGATGAATTAATTGTGCAAATAGATGTTAACAAATATGATGTGATTGGGATTACGGAGACGTGGCTCCAGGATGATCAGGGCTGGGAACTCAACATTCAGGGGTATTCAACATTCAGGAAGGATAGAATAAAAGGAAAAGGAGGTGGGGTAGCATTGCTGGTTAAAGAGGAGATTAATGCAATAGTTAGGAAAGACATTAGCTTGGATGATGTGGAATCTATATGGGTAGAGCTGCAGAACACCAAAGGGCAAAAAACGTTAGTAGGAGTTGTGTACAGACCTCCAAACAGTAATAGGGATGTTGGGGAGGGCATCAAACAGGAAATTAGGGGTGCATGCAATAAAGGTGTAGCAGTTATAATGGGTGACTTTAATATGCACATAGATTGGGCTAGCCAAACTGGAAGCAATACGGTGGAGGAGGATTTCCTGGAGTGCATAAGGGATGGTTTTCTAGACCAATATGTTGAGGAACCAACTAGGGGGGAGGCCATCTTGGACTGGGTGTTGTGTAATGAGAGAGGATTAATTAGCAATCTCATTGTGCGAGGCCCCTTGGGGAAGAGTGACCATAATATGGTGGAATTCTGCATTAGGATGGAGAATGAAACAGTAAATTCAGAGACCATGGTCCAGAACTTAAAGAAGGGTAACTTTGAAGGTATGAGGCGAGAATTGGCTAGGATAGATTGGCGAATGATACTTAGGGGGTTGACTGTGGATGGGCAATGGCAGACATTTAGAGACCGCATGGATGAAGTACAACAATTGTACATTCCTGTCTGGCGTAAAAATAAAAAGGGGAAGGTGGCTCAACCGTGGCTATCTAGGGAAATCAGGGATAGTATTAAAGCCAAGGAAGTGGCATACAAATTGGCCAGAAATAGCAGCGAACCTGGGGACTGGGAGAAATTTAGAACTCAGCAGAGGAGGACAAAGGGTTTGATTAGGACAGGGAAAATGGAGTACGAGAAGAAGCTTGCAGGGAACATTAAGGCGGATTGCAAAAGTTTCTATAGGTATGTAAAGAGAAAAAGGTTGGTGAAGACAAACGTAGGTCCCCTGCAGTCAGAATCAGGGGAAGTCATAACGGGGAACAAAGAAATGGCGGATCAATTGAACAAGTACTTTGGTTCGGTATTCACTAAGGAGGATACAAACAACCTTCCGGATATAAAAGGGGTCAGAGGGTCTAGTAAGGAAGAGGAACTGAGGGAAATCTTTATTAGTCGGGAAATTGTGTTGGGGAAATTGATGGGATTGAAGGCAGATAAATCCCCAGGGCCTGATGGCCTGCATCCTAGAGTACTTAAGGAGGTGGCCTTGGAAATAGCGGATGCATTGACAGTCATTTTCCAACATTCCATTGACTCTGGATCAGTTCCTATGGAGTGGAGGGTAGCCAATGTAACCCCACTTTTTAAAAAAGGAGGGAGAGAGAAAACAGGGAATTATAGACCGGTCAGCCTGACCTCAGTAGTGGGTAAAATGATGGAATCAATTATTAAGGATGTCATAGCAGTGCATCTGGAAAATGGTGACATGATAGGTCCAAGTCAGCATGGATTTGTGAAAGGGAAATCATGCTTGACAAATCTTCTGGAATTTTTTGAGGATGTTTCCAGTAAAGTG
Organism: Pristiophorus japonicus; assembly: GCF_044704955.1. NCBI lineage: Eukaryota > Metazoa > Chordata > Chondrichthyes > Pristiophoridae > Pristiophorus > Pristiophorus japonicus. Next base: position 226,727,078 of record NC_091982.1, on the reverse strand, counting down.
GACAAAGGAGAACCAGTTGATGTGGTATATTTGGACTTTCAGAAGGCTTTCGACAAGGTCCCACACAAGAGATTAATGTGCAAAGTTAAAGCACATGGGATTGGGGGTAGTGTGCTGACGTGGATTGAGAACTGGTTGTCAGACAGGAAGCAAAGAGTAGGAGTAAACGGGTACTTTTCAGAATGGCAGGCAGTGACTAGTGGAGTGCCGCAAGGTTCTGTGCTGGGGCCCCAGCTGTTTACATTGTACATTAATGATTTAGACGAGGGGATTAAATGCAGTATCTCCAAATTTGCGGATGATACTAAGTTGGGTGGCAGTGTGAGCTGCGAGGAGGATGCTATTAGGCTGCAGAGTGACTTGGATAGGTTAGGTGAGTGGGCAAATGCATGGCAGATGAAGTATAATGTGGATAAATGTGAGGTTATCCACTTTGGTGGTAAAAACAGAGAGACAGACTATTATCTGAATGGTGACAGATTAGGAAAAGGGAAGGTGCAACGAGACCTGGGTGTCATGGTACATCAGTCATTGAAGGTTGGCATGCAGGTACAGCAGGCGGTTAAGAAAGCAAATGGCATGTTGGCCTTCATAGCGAGGGGATTTGAATACAGGGGCAGGGAGGTGTTGCTACAGTTGTACAGGGCCTTGGTGAGGCCACACCTGGAGTATTGTGTACAGTTTTGGTCTCCTAACTTGAGGAAGGACATTCTTGCTATTGAGGGAGTGCAGCGAAGGTTCACCAGACTGATTCCCGGGATGGCGGGACTGACCTATCAAGAAAGATTGGATCAATTGGGCTTGTATTCACTGGAGTTCAGAAGAATGAGAGGGGACCTCATAGAAACGTTTAAAATTCTGACGGGTTTAGACAGGTTAGATGCAGAAAGAATGTTCCCAATGTTGGGGAAGTCCAGAACCAGGGGTCACAGTCTGAGGATAAGGGGTAAGCCATTTAGGACCGAGATGAGGAGAAACTTCTTCACCCAGAGAGTGGTGAACCTGTGGAATTCTCTACCACAGAAAGTAGTTGAGGCCAATTCACTAAATATATTCAAAAGGGAGTTAGATGAAGTCCTTACTACTCGGGGGATCAAGGGTTATGGCGAGAAAGCAGGAAGGGGGTACTGAAGTTTCATGTTCAGCCATGAACTCATTGAATGGCGGTGCAGGCTAGAAGGGCTGAATGGCCTGCTCCTGCACCTATTTTCTATGTTTCTATGTTTCTATGCAGCTCTACCCATATAGATTCCACATCATCCAAGCTAATGTCCTTCCTAACTATTGCATTAATCTCCTCTTTAACCAGCAATGCTACCCCACCTCCTTTTCCTTTTATTCTATCCTTCCTGAATGTTGAATACTCCTGGATGTTGAGTTCCCAGCCCTGATCATCCTGGAGCCACGTCTCTGTAATCCCAATCACATCATATTTGTTAACATCTATTTGCACAGTAAATTCATCCACCTTATTACGGATATTCCTTGCATTAAGACACAACGCCTTCAGGTTTGTTTTTTTAACACCCTTTGTCCTTTTAGAATTTTGCTGTACAGTGGCCCTTTTTGTTCTTTGCCTTGGGTTTCTCTGCCCTCCACTTTTCCTCATCTCCTTTCTGTCTTTTGCTTTTGTCTCCTTTTTGTCTCCCTCTGTCTCCCTGCATTGGTTCCCATCCCCCTGCCATATTAGTTTAACTCCTCCCCAACAGCACTAGCAAACACTCCCCCTAGGACATTGGTTCCGGTCCTGCCCAGGTGCAGACCGTCCGGTATGTACTGGTCCCACCTCCCCCAGAACCGGTTCCAATGCCCCAGGAATTTGAATCCCTCCCTGCTGCACCACTGGTCAAGCCACGTATTCATCTGCGCTATCCTGCGATTCCTACTCTGACTAGCATGTGGCACTGGTAGCAATCCTGAGATTACTACTTTTGAGGTCCTACCTTTTAATTTAGCTCCTAGCTTCTTAAATTCGTTTCGTAGGACCTCATCCCTTTTTTTACCTATGTCGTTGGTACCAATGTGCACCACGACAACTGGCTGTTCTCCCTCCCTGTTTAGAATGTCCTGCACCCGCTCCGAGACATCCTTGACCCTTGTACCAGGAAGGCAACATACCATCCTGGAGTCTCGGTTGCGGCCGCAGAAACGCCTATCTATTGCCCTTACAATTGAATCCCCTATCACTATCGCTCTCCTACTCTTTTTCCTGCTCTCCTGTGCAACAGAGCCAGCCACGGTGCCATGAACTTGGCTGCTGCTGCCCTCCCCTGATGAGTCATCCCCCCCCAACAGTACCCAAAGTGGTGTATCTGTTTTGCAGGAGGATGACCACAGGGGACCCCTGCACTACCTTCCTTGCACTGCTCTTCCTGCAGGTCTTCCATTCCCTATCTGGCTGTGGACCCTTTCCCTGCGGTACGACCAACTCGCTACACGTGCTACTCACGTCATTCTCAGCATCGTGGATGCTCCAGAGTGAATCCACCCTCAGCTCCAACTCCGCAACGCGGTCCGTCAGGAGCTGGAGGCGGACACACATCCCCCACACGTAGTCGTCAGGAACACTGGTGTCGTCCCTGAGTTCCCACATGGTACAGGAGAAGCATAACACGTGACCAAGCTGTCCTGCCATGACTTAACCCTTAGATAAGCAACAACAATGCTAAAGTTTACTCACTGTTATAGAAGAGATTAAAAAAAACTACTCACCAATCACCAGCCAATCACTTACCCCCTTGGCTGTGACGTCACCTTTCTGTTTCTTTCTACTTCATTTTTACCTTCTCCCTGTAGCTGCACCGGCTCGCCTTTTATAGGCCTCACCAATGGACCTCCTCGACGCTGGGCCCCGGACTTCCTGCTGTGCCTTTTATAGGCCTCACCAACGGACCTCCTCGATGCTGCTCCCGACTGCTGCCGCCGCTATGTATAAATAACAACAACAACAACTTGTATTTGTATAGTGCCTTTAACGTAGTGAAACATCCCAAGGTGCTTCACAGGAGCATAATGAGGAGATAAAAAATTTGACAACCCAGCCACATAAGTAGAAATTAGCGCAGGTGACCAAAAGAGGTGTTTTGAAGGAGGAAAGAGAGGTAGAGAGGTTTAGGCAGGGAATTCCAGACCTTAGGGCCTAGGCAACAGAAGGCATGGTCACCAATGGTTGAGCGATTAAATCAGGGATGCTCAGGAGAGCAGAATTAGAGGAGCGCAGACATCTCGGGTGGGTGGGTTGTGGGGCTGGAGGAGGTTACAGAGACAACTTTTAAAAGACAATTCTCTACAATTCAATGTTCAAGTCACTTTCTCCCCCTCATTAATTTCCTTTGTGATACTTCTCAGCTGGATGACCTCTGTTCTTGAGCGGGCAACTGATAGATGCACAAGTGCACATCTGCGTTAACTCAGTGTTTAAATCCAAATCTTAGGATTTTGTGAAGGCCAGAGACAATGGTTTACAGCTGAATACACAAGGGTTTATTTGAGAATGTAAAATCCACAGCAAAAATATTTTAAGTCTCAGGGCTCCTCCCTCATTAATTTACTTGTGACTTGCATGATGGGTGACTTCCTGAAAAAAAGAGATGCTTTGTGTCTTTTTGGCAACATGGTACATTGGATTGGTTTCTGAAACCTTTGGTTTGTTTGCTAAAATACAACAGCAAACAAACCAATCAGGATTCACTGATTAAATATTGTCGTCTTGTAAACACAGTGACATTGTTCATTATACGAAAGCAGGAAGTCCAAATCCGTGACAAACAAAATGGAGCAATTTAAAAATAAACTTTTCTTAAACCTAATATTTCTTCATATTTATCTGATATTTCATTCTTGAGTCCAACGTGAGACCTGTAATGAGTTTCAGGTGCACATACTGTTTTATATGTGTAATCAATGCACATTTGTATTGTGTACACACTCACACAAACTGTACATAGATGCAAAGATGATATGCATATGTGAATCTGCGACTAGACTTTCCATTCGTGATCACGAAGTCGCCCATCTATTGCCCATATCGACCGGCTATCGCCCATTTTTTGCTGAAAAGTGGAAAGTTGGGCTGGAATATCGGCCATTAATCGCTGGCCCAACTTTCGGCACACATGAATGTGCTGCATTACCTGGCCTAAGGCTATCGCCGAGATGATCACCAACCCCAACTTTTGCTGGATCGCCCACACATCATCGAGCTGATCGCTCGCCGAGAAGATCACTGGAGAAAAGCAGCTCTCACCTGACCTTAAGTCGGCATTACTCGGCACGACGGACGCCATTTTTCGGAGGATCTGAAAGGCTGCTTCAACAAGTGCTTATGAGGAGAATCAATTTGAGTGATTTTAAGTGCTTTTTTGATTTGCCAATCATCTAATCACATTTAGAAACATAGAAACATAGAAAATAGGTGCAGGAGCAGGCCATTCAGCCCTTCTAGCCTGCACCGCCATTCAATGAGTTCATGGCTGAACATGAAACTTCAGTACCCCCTTCCTGCTTTCTCGCCATAACCCTTGATCCCCCGAGTAGTAAGGACTTCATCTAACTCCCTTTTGAATATATTTAGTGAATTGGCCTCAACTACTTTCTGTGGTAGAGAATTCCACAGGTTCGCCACTCTCTGGGTGAAGAAGTTTCTCCTCATCTCGGTCCTAAATGGCTTACCCCTTATCCTCAGACTGTGACCCCTGGTTCTGGACTTCCCTAACATTGGGAACATTCTTCCTGCATCTAACCTGTCTTAAACCCGTCAGAATTTTAAACGTTTCTATGAGGTCCCCTCTCATTCTTCTGAACTCCAGTGAATACAAGCCCAGTTGATCCAGTCTTTCTTGATAGGTCAGTCCCGCCATCCCGGGAATCAGTCTGGTGAATCTTCGCTGCACTCCCTCAATAGCAAGAATGTCCTTCCTCAAGTTAGGAGACCAAAACTGTACACAATACTCCAGGTGTGGCCTCACCAAGGCCCTGTACAACTGTAGCAACACCTCCCTGCCCCTGTATTCAAATCCCCTCGCTATGAAGGCCAACATGCCATTTGCTTTCTTAACCGCCTGCTGTACCTGCATGCTAACCTTCAATGACTGATGTACCATGACACCCAGGTCTCGTTGCACCTTCCCCTTTTCCTAATCTGCCACCATTCAGATAATAGTCTGTCTCTCTGTTTTTACCACCAAAGTGGATAACCTCACATTTATCCACATTATACTTCATCTGCCCTAACCTATCCAAGTCACTCTGCAGCCTAATAGCATCCTCCTCGCAGCTCACACTGCCACCCAACTTAGTGTCATCCGCAAATTTGGAGATACTGCATTTAATCCCCTCGTCTAAATCATTAATGTACAATGTAAACAGCTGGGGCCCCAGCACAGAACCTTGCGGCACCCCACTAGTCACAAAACACCTCCACATCCTTTAAGATGTGCATACAGTCTTATTGCTCCTTGTACCTTGTACCTTGTACCTTGGGAAAGCTTGATATTCACGAGAACCCCAAAGCCCTCTCACTCTGTGCCTCCCTGGTCATAGGGAAGCTTATAAAGTCCATCCTGTGTGCGTAAAGGGCTTCAATCACCTGTCGAATGGAGCAATGTGTGGCATGCTGAGAGAGGACAAATTTAGGGCATTTATGAGATCTGTAATTTCTCTATCGTCACTAATCACATGCTGCAGACTGAAGATGGGCGAAGGTATATTGAAGAGCATTATGTGCTCAATCAAAGAGATGGCAGATTGCTGCGTAGACCTTACACCCAATGCATTTACAGGGAAAAGCAATCATACCTGAACTTGTCCGATACCTGAACTGCGCTTCCGAAAGGGGGTCATCAGTGAGATATGCCAGCTCATCAAGGGAGATCTGCAGCCTAACAGCACCATCAGGACCACGCTGCCCGTTGAGTTTAAGGTTACTACGGCACTTTCCTTCTACGCATCGGGCTCCTTTCAGGCCTCAGCTGGCGACATTTGCGGTATCTCTCAGCATGCCACACATTGCTCCATTCGACAGGTGATTGAAGCCCTTTACGCACACAGGATGGACTTTATAAGCTTCCCTATGACCAGGGAGGCACAGAGTGAGAGGGCTTTGGGGTTCTCGTGAATATCAAGCTTTCCCAAGGTACAAGGAGCAATAGACTGTATGCACATCGCCATACGAGCACCTTTAAAGGATGTGGAGGTGTTTTGGAACCGAAAGGGATTCCACTCCCTGAATGTGCAGCTCGTTGTCGACCACAACCAAATAATCATGGCAGTAAATGCAAATTTTCCAGGCAGCATCCATGATGCACACATCATGCGTGAGAGCACTGTTTCTGACATGTTTAAGAGTCAGCCACAAGGTCATGGTTGGATGCTGAGGGATAACTGCTCTGGCCTTGCCAGCTGGCTCATGGCCCCCCTGCGTAATCCCCAGATGGAAGCCGAGAAGCGCTACAATGAAAGCCATATAGCCACAAGCAATATCGTCAAAGACAATTGGAGTTCTTAAGCAGCGCTTCACATGCCTGGACCACTCAAGAGGCAACCTACAATACGACCCTGAGCAGGTCACTGAGTTTATTGTGGTGTGCTGCATGTTGCATAACCTAGCTATCAGGAGAGGACAATAATTACCAGATGGGACCGTCGGTCCACCTCAGGAGAGAGGGGAGGCGGATGAGGAGGAGGAGGAGGATGGCTAGGACCTCGTGAAGGACAATCAGCGTGGCGATGTCCCCACGCCCACCCCAACCCCTCGCAGCACGGATAAAGCCCCGTGGTAGTTACGCAGCTGCGAAACTCTTGCGTCAGCAGTTCATAAATGAACGTTTTGCGTGAACTTACATTGGTGACGGTTACAGTTGCGTTACGTTTCATCCTTGCCTGGCCTGGGCTGGCCATGGCCATTGTTTCCAACCATTGTATTTAGGTTTTACCTTACGTTATTAGAAGACACTTCAGGACAATTGTAAAGTTAAATAAAATAATTTAATAATGAAAGAGAAATTTGAACATTTTTTGAGCAAACATATATAACGCCCTCCCACCCCGAACATTCAACAATATTTTCAAAACAACACACCAGAGCAATTAATAACAAATAACAACCTCCCCCGCCTGCGCCCTACCTGAGGGCACGCTTCCCTCCAGATCCTTTAGCCCCCCCTTGTCTTAACCCCCCCATTTTAGTAGCATCCTTTCAGTGGCTGGAGGAGAAGACGTTTAGGAAGAAACGTCTTCCGAACCAGAAGGAAGTTCTTCCTCCTGTCTCGCATCTGTCCGGGTGGTTGGTGCCGTCTCGTGACACTATCACATGCCACAAGGCATGGACAGTGTCGGTTGTTTGGCCCATTGCCACAACTATGCGCTCGAAGCTCTCCGTTATTCAAGCGGACATTGCAGCAATGTTTCCCGTCAACCCACCAATCGCCTGGAGGAGGTCTCGACCGATGTCGACACTCGCCCTGGATAGTGCGACCATGTCCTCATAAGGATCTGCCCATCGCAGCGTGTGCCTACCTCACCGACTCAACCTCCATGGGGTTGGCGTGGGCACTGGATGCCTTGGAGTAGCCTGCTGCAAGCCACTTGGCCCCGCTACTTCATCTGTTGATTAAGACGTGGCCACAAATACAACAGATAAAATTGGGTCATCGTCCTTCTCCTCCTACTCCCCCTCCCCTTCAGTGGTGTCCTTTCCACCCCTGGTGATGACGACCTGCAATGGGACAGGTGCGGCTTCCCTACATGCCTCGGGAGTCCTGGGACCTGCAAACATCATTGAGTTTATTAGAACAGAAGGGTAGACATGAGAATGCTTGCGCTGCGCTGGCTTACGTAGGAGGAGCAACACTACTGCAATAACTGTGAAGGAGAGATGTTATATATAATTACATCATATGGTTGTACATCATTCACTGCTCTAGATAGCTGTGGAGGCTGGATCATGAATATATTTAAGGTGGAGATAGACAGATTTCTGAATGATAAAGGAGTTATGGGGAGCGGTAAGAGAAGTGGAGCTGAGTCCATGATCAGATCAGCCATAATTTTATTAAATGGCTAATCTGGCGTGCCTTGATGACCCTGAGATGCTAAATGCCCCCAGCGCTTGGTCTGCCCTCCAGGTCTCCATAACCAGAGCCTGTGAAGAGACAGTTGGTTACTCAACCAGCAAACACCTGGACTGGTTTGATGAAAATGATCAGGAGATTCGAGAACTAATAGATCGTAAGTGCAGAGCATTTCTGAGCCTCAAGCAACAACCCATCTCTGGAGCTGCAAAGCAGTCTTACAGACGGCTCAAGACTCAGGTCCAACAAAAAACCCGGGACGTAAAGAACAGGCGGTGGATGGAGAAAGCACAAGAGATGCAACAACTGGCCGACAGACACGTTATGCGAGGATTCTTCATTGCAGTCAAGGCCACCTGCGGTCTAAACGCCCAAGGCCCCACCCCACTCCTTGCCAAGAATGGGGAAACACTCCTCAAGGACACCGAGGCTGTCGAGGCCCGCTGGAAGGAGCACTTTGAGAAGCGCTGTTGGCGCGGATACATGACCTCATCTCTCTCATTTGGAGGGAGGAGAGCATGCCTGGAGATCTCAGAGATGCAGTGATAGTGACCATCTTTAAAAAGGGGGATAAGTCCGACTGCGGCATCTACAGGGGTATCTCCCTGCTATCAGCCACTGGGAAGGTTGTCACTAGAGTTCTCCTCAACCGTCTTCTCCCCGTGGTCGAGGTGCTCCTCCTGGAATCACAGTAGGGATTTCTTTGCAGCGCGACAGCTGCAGGAAAAATGCAGGGAGCAGCGCCAGCCCTTGTACATGGCCTTTTTCGATCTTACAAAAGTCTTTGACACTGTCAACCGCGAGGGTCTATGGAGCGGCGTCCTCCGTTTCGGATGCCCCCAAAAGTTTGTCAACATCCTTCACCTGCTCCACGATGACATGCAGTCAGTGACCCTTGCCAGCGGTTCCCTTACAGACCCAATCCACGTCCGGACCGGGGTCAAACAGGGCTGCGTCATCGCTCCAACCCTCTTCTCAATCTTCCTCGCCCCAACCCACTTCTCAATCTTCCTCGCCGCCATGCTCCATCTCACAGTCAACAAGCTCCCCGCTGGAGTGGAACTAAACTACAGAACCATTGGGAAGCTGTTTAACCTACGCCGCCTCCAGGCCAGGTCCAAGATCACCCCAACCTCTCGTTGAGCTACAGTACGCGGACGATGCCTGCGTCTGCGCACATTCTGAGGCTGAACTCCAGGATATAGTCGATGTATTCACTGAGGCATATGAAAGCATAGGCCTTATGCTTAACATCCGTAAGATAAAGGTCCTTCACCAGCCTGTCCTCTCCGCACAGCACAGCCCTCCAATCATCAAGATTCACGGTGTGGCCCTGGACAACGTGGACCATTTCCCATACCTCGGGAGCCTCTTATCAACAAAGGCAGACATTGATGTGGAGATTCAACATCGCTTCCAGTGTGCCAGTGCAGCCTTTGGCTGCCCGAGGAAAAGCGTGGTCGAAGACCAGGCCCTCAAATCCACCACCAAGCTCATGGTCTGCAGGGCTGTAATAATATCCACCCTCCTATATGGATCAGAGGCAGGACGATGTACAGAAGACACCAAGTCGCTGGAGATATATCACCAACGATGTCTCCGCAAGATCCTGCAAATTACCTGGGAGGACGGGGCACCAACATCAGTGTCCTCGCCCAGGCTAACCTCCCCAGCGTTGAAGCATTTACCACACTCGATCAACTTCGCTGGGCAGGCCACATAGTTCTCATGCCAGACACTAGACTCCCTAAGCAATTGCTCTATGTGGAGCTCCTTCACGGCAAATGAGCCAAAGGTGGGCAGCGGAAACGTTACAAGGACATCCTCAAAGCCTCCCCGGTAAAATGCGACATCCCCACCGACACCTGGGAGTCCCTGGCCGAAGACTGCCCGAGGTGGAAAAAGTGCATCCGGGAGGGCGTTGAGCTCTTCGAATCTCAACGCCGCGAGCGTGAAGAGGTCAGGCGCAGGCAGCGGAAGGAGCGTGCGGCAAACCAGTCCCACCCACCCCTTCCCCCGACGAATGTCTGTCTCACCTGTGACAGAGTCTGTGGCTCTCGCATTGGACTGTTCAGCCACCAAAGGACTCACTTTAGGAGTGGAAGCAAGTCTTCCTCGATTCCGAGGGACTGCCTATGATGATGATAGATGATGACGATGAAATGGCGGAGTAGGCTCGAGGGGCCAAATGGCCTACTCCTGCTCCTATTATGTTTTTATGTTGTTAACCTGAGAGTAGTACAGAAGATGCATGCATAACATGACATCATTCATATATTATAATGAAAGGCCGTTACATTACTTTGAATTACCACTGCTTTACACATTACTCACGTGGCACAACAACGGGACCAGCACCACCACCACGGGTGGCAGAGCGACCTTGGCTGCCCACTAAAGCTGCAGCATGTTCCTCCAAGTCAGTGAGCGGCTGTACTTCAGGGCGTCCTCCGGTGCACCTCCGCTCCGATCGATTCTTTGATACCTTCCTCTGCAAACGTGACAAGAGCATGGCATAAGCTAATTGACTAGGTACTATTACGGGAAGGCAACAGATTCTAACATTATATGCTAATACGGTTTGTATCCACAATGGATGCATGGTTATAAGATCTACGTTCAGAGAAAATATTTAATAACATCGTGTTTATGAACGAATGCTTGACACCAAACATCTCGCGTACAATCTCCAGGAAAGGCCCTATCCACGGACCGTGCCATTCGGCACCTGAGGGGAGGTAGGAGGTTTATTTGACTCAATGGAGGTCCCCCGGGGTGGGAGAATCAGGACCACTGGTTAGCTCGCCAATAACAGGAGGGGGCACCGTGTCCATGGGCTCTGTTCAGAGACCTCCATGTGGCCGTTCTAATATCCCAAGGTGTCCCAGGGCAGAGTGTGAGCCAGGGCAGCTCTCCCCCAGTCCAGGCTGGGTCACGGTGTGAGTGACAGCAGCCGGAGAGACTCTCTCAGTCTGGGTAAAGGTGACCGGGCCCCTCAGTGCTCAGTCGTGCCCCATCTACCAACCTAACCCAAAAGGAGACGGTGCCAAAATTAGACTTAAAGGGTGCAGGTTCCGAACCCCGTCCAAATCTTATCAGGGAATCTATGCAAGAATACCCAGCTTAATTTCAATCCGGCAGATTTACATATTCAGTGGATCATTACAATTTAAAATCTATTTAATACTTACTCTGGCCGAAGCAACCAAGCTGTTCCATCTCTTGCGGCACTGGTCCGATCCCCTCGGCTTGTGGGACACTGAGGACACCACATAGAAACATAGAAACATAGAAAATAGGTGTAGGAGTAGGCCATTCAGCCCTTCTAGCCTGCACCGCCATTCAATGAGTTCATGGCTGAACATGAAACTTCAGTACCCCCTTCCTGCTTTCTCGCCATACCCCTTGATCCCCCGAGTAGTAAGGACTTCATCTAACTCCCTTTTGAATATATTTAGTGAATTGGCCTCAACTACTTTCTGTGGTAGAGAATTCCACAGGTTCACCACTCTCTGGGTGAAGAAGTTTCTCCTCATCTCGGTCCTAAATGGCTTACCCCTTATCCTCAGACTGTGAGCCCTGGTTCTGGACTTCCCCAACATAGGGAACATTCTTCCTGCATCTAACCTGTCTAAACCCGTCAGAATTTTAAACGTTTCTATGAGGTCCCCTCTCATTCTTCTGAACTCCAGTGAATACAAGCCCAGTTGATCCAGTCTTTCTTGATAGGTCAGTCCCACCATCCCGGGAATCAGTCTGGTGAATCTTCGCTGCACTCCCTCAATAGCAAAATTGTCCTTCCTCAAGTTAGGAGACCAAAACTGTACACAATACTCCAGGTGTGGCCTCACCAAGGCCCTGTACAACTGTAGCAACACCTCCCTGCCCCTGTACTCAATTCCCTCGCTATGAAGGCCAACATGCCATTTGCTTTCTTAACCGCCTGCTGTATCTGCATGCCAACCTTCAATGACTGATGTACCATGACACCCAGGTCTCGTTGCACCTTCCCTTTTCCTAATCTGTCACCATTCAGATAATAGTCTGTCTCTCTGTTTTTAACCACCAAAGTGGATAACCTCACATTTATCCACATTATACTTCATCTGCCATGCATTTGCCCACTCACCTAACCTATCCAAGTCACTCTGCAACCTCATAGCATCCTCCTCGCAGCTCACACTGCCACCCAACTTAGTGTCATCCGCAAATTTGGAGATACTACATTTAATCCCCTCGTCTAAATCATTAATGTACAATGTAAACAGCTGGGGCCCCAGCACAGAACCTTGCGGTACCCCACTAGTCACTGCCTGCCATTCTGAAAAGTCCCCATTTACTCCTACTCTTTGCTTCCTGTCTAACAACCAGTTCTCAATCCACGTCAGCACACTACCCCCAATCCCATGTGCTTTAACTTTGCACATTAATCTCTTGTGTGGGACCTTGTCGAAAGCCTTCTGAAAGTCCAAATATATCACATCAACTGGTTCTCCTTTGTCCACTTTACTGGAAACATCCTCAAAAAATTCCAGAAGATTTGTCAAGCATGATTTCCCTTTCACAAATCCATGCTGACTTGGACCTATCATGTCACCATTTTCCAAATGCGCTGCTATGACATCCTTAATAATTGATTCCATCATTTTACCCACTACTGAGGTCAGGCTGACCGGACTATAATTCCCTGTTTTCTCTCTCCCTCCTTTTTTAAAAAGTGGGGTTACATTGGCTACCCTCCACTCCATAGGAACTGATCCAGAGTCTATGGAATGTTGGAAAATGACTGTCAATGCATCCGCTATTTCCAAGGCCACCTCCTTAAGTACTCTGGGATGCAGTCCATCAGGCCTTGGGGATTTATCGGCCTTCAATCCCATCAATTTCCCCAACACAATTTCCCGACTAATAAAGATTTCCCTCAGTTCCTCCTCCTTACTAGACCCTCTGACCCCTTTTATATCCGGAAGGTTGTTTGTGTCCTCCTTAGTGAATACCGAACGAAAGTACTTGTTCAATTGGTCTGCCATTTCTTTGTTCCCCGTTATGACTTCCCCTCATTCTGACTGCAGGGGGCCTACGTTTGTTTTTACTAACCTTTTTCTCTTTACATACCTATAGAAACTTTTGCAATCCGCCTTAATGTTCCCTGCAAGCTTCTTCTTGTACTCCATTTTCCCTGCCCTAATCAAACCCTTTGTCCTCTGCTGAGTTCTAAATTTCTCCCAGTCCCTGGGTTCACTGCTATTTCTGGCCAATTTGTATGCCACTTCCTTGGCTTTAATACTATCCCTGATTTCCCTTGATAGCCACGGTTGAGCCACCTTCCCTTTTTTATTTTTACGCCAGACAGGAATGTACAATTGTTGTAGTTCATCCATGCGGTCTCTAAATGTCTGCTATTGCCCATCTACAGTCAACCCCTTAAGTATCATTCGATAATCTATCCTAGCCAATTCACGCCTCATACCTTCAAAGTTACCCTTCTTTAAGTTCTGGACCATGGTCTTTGAATTAACTGTTTCATTCTCCATCCTAATGCAGAATTCCACCATATTATGGTCACTCTTCCCCAAGGGGCCTCGCACAATGACATCGGCGACCTCGCCCCAAATTTTTCGATATGTCTGGGATGGAGGTTTGTCATGCCCACCCCAGGTTAGTTGGCCCCACCGAGAGAGCACCTCATTAACAACGGCCTCATTGGCCTCATCGGAGAAGGATTTTTCCCCCCTCCTCCCTTCCACAACCTGCCCACTCTCTCCGGATTCTTGTTGGGACATTTTCAACTTCCAAGATAAATGCACCTTCTTCATAACAATGCTTTCTCTCTCTCTCTCTCTATCTCTCTCTCTCTCTCTCTCTCTCTCTCTCTCTCGCTCTCTCTCTCCCATGCTCAGATGACCCCTGACCTCCTGAATCACGGGAAAATGGCCGTTGCTATGGAAGCCAGCCTTCCACATCGCTAAGGCTGTCATGTTTGTAACTACAATGTAACACCACTGTATTACTGTATACACAACTCAGATGCACACCTTGACCACAGGCGGTGAACTTGTGGGAGACACTCCTTACCTGATCACATAAGGAATAGAAAGGGAGGTCCCACGCAAGGTCATCACTTCTGGAGTCCTGTAATAAAGAGTTAAGGTCACAGAGTGGCCTTGTCCCTGGAATGTGCCTCGTGTGGTTTCATGCTGTAGAGTAAGGACTTTACATTGGCGGCGAGAAACAGGAATTCACGACCCACAAGAATGGCCACCGGTAGCACAGAGGAACGTGTTGGGGAAGACTGGGACGATTTTGTCTAGAGACTTCAGCAAAGCTCCGTAATTAAAGACTGGTTGGGTGATGCAGCCGCCGACAAGCGACGGGCTCATCTCCTGACCAGCTGCAGGCCAAAGACTTATGCGCTCATGAAGGACTTACTGGCACCTGAAAAGCCGTCGGACAAAACTTTTGAAGAGCTCAGCAAACTAATCGGGGAGCACTTCAAACCGCCGAGCAGCATACGCATGGCTCGACACGGATTCTACACCCACCGACGTCATGAAGGACAGAGCATATCGGATTTTGTAGCGGACCTCCGGCGTTTGGCCAGCCTCTAAGTTCACAGACGCCTGCAGGGGAGAGATGCTAAGAGACGACTTCATCGAGTGTATCGGTTATGCGGGAATTATTCGCAAGTTAATTGAGACCAAGGACTCGACCTTGGAAGCGGCGGCGTTGTTAGCTCAAACTTTCATGGCGGGGGAGGAAGAGAAGAAAATGATTTACTCGCGCAATTCTGCCTCTAACACAGCGATGGATCAGGGAGTAAACATCATCAATGCGACTCGGAGCCCCGCAGGCAGGCAGGGGCAGTCCGATATTTACCAGGCAGCAATAGATCCCAGAGTCGGATCTCAACAGAGACAATGGCAGGCTGAACGGACATTCACGCCATCACAGCGGACAATGTGGCCCGGGATGGGACTATTGACACCCACTAATAGAGTACTTAAGAGCAGTCAAAGGGACAGTCAGCACGGAATTCTTGGCCATAGTCCCTTTGTCCCCAACAATAGAAACTTTAACTCATACTGGAGGTGTGGGGGAAAACATTCAGCCAGATCTTGCAGATTCCAACATTTTGTCTGCAGAAACTGCAATCTCATTTAGCTCGAGTGTGTAGAAAACCTGCAACCAGACTGATATATGAGACAGAGGGACCAGAGGAAGGTTCTGTGAGGCAGGATGACTTTTGGGACAAATCAATGGACGCCGAGGTTCAGTGGGTCCTTGCGCTGAATATTCACAGTTCATACACCAAAACGCTACCAATGATGAGGGTTTTACTAAACAGTATCCCAGTATGCATGGAACTGGACACGGGCCAGCCAGTCACTCATGGGCATTCAGCAATTCGAGAAGCTATGGCCACTCAAAGCCAGTAAACCCAAATTAGGACATATTGAGACACAATTACGGACTTACACCAAGGAAATCATTCCGGTGCTAGGCAGTGCAATGATGGCTGTCACACACAATGGGTTAGTGAACCGGCTGCCACTCTGGATTGTCCCGGGCAATGGTCCCACTCTGTTGGGGAGGAGCTGGCTAGCCGAGATGAACTGGAAATGGGGGGATGTTCACGCAATGTCCTCGGTGGAGCGAAGTTCATGCTCACAAGTCCTACAACAATTCGAGTCACTATTTCAACTGGGCATCGGGACTTTCAAAGGCACTCAAGTAGTGATACACATCACCCCGGACGCCAGGTCAGTGCACCACAAAGCCAGAGCGGTGCCATATGTGATGCGGGAAAAAAATCGAGAGCGAATTGGACAGGCTGTTAGGAGAGTGTGTCATCTCGCCTGTTGAATTCAGCGACTGGGCGAGCCCCATCGTTCCCTTTCTAAAAGCGGATTGCTCTGTCAGGATCTGTGGCAACTACAAGGCCACCATCAATCGGGTGTCCCTACAAGACCAATACCCACTCCCAAGAGCGGAGGACCTTTTCGCCACGCTGGCAGGTGGAAAGCTGTTCACCAATTTGGACCTCACTTCAGCCTATATTACCCAGGAACTGGCCGACGAATCCAAACTACTGACCACCATCACCACGCACAAGGGACTGTTTGCGTATAACAGGTGCCCATTTGGCATTCGATCAGCGGCCGCGATTTTTCAACGTAGCATGGAAAGCCTGCTTAAATCCATTCGTGAAACGATCATATTCCAGGACGACATCTGTCATGTATTTCACCATCTTGCAATGACTATAAGTATGTAACTGAAACTCATGCATACTGTACCTGTATCCTTGTAATGCACACCCTGACCACATGGAGTGAGCTCCTCACCTGGACTTCCAGGTAGAAAAGGGGAGGTCCCACCCAGGATCAAGACTCTTCAGTCCTGGAAATAAAGTGAAAGTCACAGAGTGACTGTGTCTGATATATCCATGCCTCGTGTGAGTTTGTAACAAGGTGCAGAGACATTACATCTGGCGACGAGAATCGGGAATCACCGAACCACGAGGATAGCCAGCGGTGGCACGGAGGAACGCTACTGTGTGGGTGAGGACTGGGATGTCTTTGTGGAAAGACTCCAGCAGAGCTTTGTCACAAAGGACTGGCTGGAATAGGCAGCGGCTGACCAGCGGAGGGCGCATCTACTGACCAGCTGTGGTCCACAGACTTATGCGCTGATGAAAGACCTGCTTGCATCCCAAAAGCCAGCGGATAAGTCCTTCGAAGAGCTCAGCCAGCTGATCAGTGAGCATCTCAAGCCGGCGAGTAGCGTACACATGGCCCGGTACCGGTTCTACTCTCACCGGCGTCGGGAGGGTCAAAACATCTCTGACTTCATGGCCAAACTGCAGCGTCTGGCCAGTCTCTAAGTTCTCCGATGCCTGCAGGGGGGAGATGTTAAGGGACTTTTTCATCGAGGGCATTAATCATGCCGGCATTTTCAGGAAGCTCATAAAAACTAAGGATTTGACTTTAGAAGGGCCAGCGTTGATAGCTCAGATCTTCATGGCAGAGGAAGAGGAGACCAAGCTAATTAACTCCCTGGTTCATCGCAACATTAAAACCAGGGCTGTGTGCGTAAATGTTATAAAAAGGACACAGAACCCCACAGGCAGGCAAGGGCAATTCGACACCATCCAGGCAGTTAGGCAAGGGCAATTCGACACCGTCCAGGCAGCCAGGGTGGGCCCGCAACAGGGACAATGGAAAGGAGATCGGCAATTCATGTCATCATGAGGAACAATGCATCCTGTGATGGGACAATGAACACCCCCCATCAGAGTGATGAGAAACAGCCAAACGAGCCATCAGAGAGGAATGCCTGGGAATAGCCCTTTTGTTAACAGCAATCTCAGCTCATGTTGGAGATGTGGGGGCAGACACACTGCAAAAATCTGCAGGTTCCAACTTTACACCTGTAGGATTTGTAATGTCAAGGGACACCTGGCCAGGATGTGCAAAAAGGCAGTAGCGAGGCTAGTCTGCGAGACAGACGAACCAGATGAGGGGTCTGAAATGCAGGATGAGGCCTGGGGAACTACCATGGAGGCTGAAGTTCAGAGAGTTCATGTGGGTGATGTCCACAGCTCATACACCAAAACGCCACCCATGATGATGAAAGTCTTACTGAATGGCATTCCGGTGCACATGGAGCTGGATACCAGAGCTAGCCAGTCCCTCATGAGCGCCCAACAATTTGAGAGACTATGGCCACACAGAGCTAGCAGGCCCAAATTGGAACGCATTGAGACGCAGCTACATACATACACCAAAGAGATCATCCCAGTGCTGGGCAGTGCAAACTTGGTGGTAACGCATCATGGATCACAGAACCGCTTGAACTCTGCATTGTTCCGGGAAATGGCCCCGCACTCTTGGGGAGGAGTTGGCGAGCTGAGATGAATTGGAAAAGTGTGGATGTGCACGCCATTTCATTCGTGGAGCGAAGTTCATGCTCGCAGGTATTGCAAAAGTTCGAGTCATTCAACCTGGTGTCGGAACGTTCAAGGGCACCAAAGCAGTGATACACATCACTCCGGATGCCAGACCAGTGCACCACAAAGCCAGAGCGGTGCCGTACGTGATGTGTGAGAAAATTGAAAGTGAACTGGACAGGATGCTCAGAGAGGGCATAATTTCGCCCGTTGAACTCAGCAACTGGGCAAGTCCCATTGTTCCCGTCCTCAAAGCAGATGGCTTGGTTAGGATTTGTGGCGACTACAAAGCCACCATCAACCGAGTGTCGCTGCAAGACCAATACCCGCTCCCGAGAGCGGAGGATCTTTTTGCCGCACTGGCAGGTAGGTGGTAAGCTGTTCAACGAAGCTGGACCTCACTTGGGCCTACATGACTCAGGAACTAATTGGTTGAAGAATCCAAGTTTCTTACCACCATCACGACACACAAAGGATTATTTGTTTACAATAGGTGTCCGTTTGGCAGCGGCTATCTTTCAGCGAAATATGGAAAGCTTGCTCAAGTTCATCCCTGGAACGATCATGTTCCAAGACGACATCCTTATAACGGGTCGAGACACTGAGGAACACCTCTGCAAACTGGAGGAGGTGCTACGCCAATTGGAACGGGTCGGCCTGCGGCTGAAAAAGGCCAAGTGCGTGTTTTTGGCCCCAGAGGTCAAGTTCCTGGGCAGGATGATTGCCGCAGACTGGATCCGGCGCACTGAATCAAAAACTGAGGCGATTCGCCGGTCGCCCAGGCCCGGCAACACATTGGAGTTGTGGTCATTCCTGAGACACTTGAACTATTTTGGGAACTTCCTGCCGAACTTAAGCACATTGTTTCCTCCGTAAAGGTTGTGAATGGTCTTGGGGGGGATTGTCAAGAACGGCCTTTCAATAAGGCGAGGAACCTGCTGTGTTCCAACAAACTGTTGACTTTGTATGACCCCGGTAAAAAACTGGTTTTAACATGCGATGCGTCATCCTACGGGGTTGGGTGTGTTTTGCAGCAGGGTAACGATGACGGCCGACTCCAACCGGTGGCTTACGCCTCCAGGTCGCTCTCCCAGGCAGAGCGTGGATACGGCATGGTCAAGAAGGAGGCACTTGCGTGTGTGTACGGTGTGAAAAAGATGCACCAATACCTTTTCGGTAGACGGTTCGAGCTAGAGACGGATCACAAGCCGTTAGCCTTGCTGTCGGACAACAGGGATGTTGTCAACGCTAATGCGTCAGCTCGCATACACCATACGGCACCAGCCAGGCACCGAAAATTGCGCTAATGCGCTCAGTAGGCTCCCACTGGCCACCACCGAGGGGGCGTCGGAGCAGAGCGCCGAGATGGTCATGGTCGTTGAGCCTTTTGACACTGCGGGCTCCCCCATCACAGCCCGCCAGATCAAACTCTGGACCAACAGGGACCCCCTCCTATCCATGATAAAGAAATGTGTCCTGACTGGGGACTGGGCGCCCGCATACAAGGCGTGCCCCGAGGAAGTCAGGCCGTTTCAGAGACAGATGGATGAACTCCCCGTCCAAGCCGACTGCCTGTTATGGGGCAGCCGGGTAGTCATGCCCCAGAAAGGAAGAGAAGCGTTCATCAGGGAACTCCACAGCGAGCACCCTGGCATCATGTTAATGAAGGCCATTGCCCGGTCACACGTGTGGTGGCCGGGGATTGACTCAGACCTGGAACACTGTGTTCGCAGGTGCACGACGTGTGCCCAGCTGGGCAATGCCCTCAGGGAGGCCCCACTCAGCCAGATGCCCTGGCCCAGCAGGCCATGGTCACGTATTCACGTGGACTATGCGGACCCATTCATGGGAAAAATGTTCCTGATAGATGCATACTCGAAGTGGATCGAATGCATCATATTGAACTCGTGCACGACATCCATCACTGTGGAGAGTTTGTGTACGGTTTTCGCGACCCACGGCTTGCCGGACATCCTGGTCAGCGTTACTGGCCCGTGTTTTACCAACCATGAATTCCAGGAGTTTATGTCGGGCAATGGGATCAAGCACGTCCGGACAGCGCCATTCAAGCCGGCCTCCAATGGCCAGGTCGAATGGGCGGTCCAAGTCATAAAGCAGGGCATGCTACGCATCCAAGGACCCTCCCTTTAGTACCGCCTATCGCGCCTCCTGCTGGCCTACAGGTCCCGGCTGCACTCGCTCACGGGAGTCCCGCCAGCGGAACTCCTCATGAAACGGACGCTCAAGACGCGGCTGTCCCTCATTCACCCAGCCCTGGCAGACATTGTTGAGGGCAAGCGCCAGTCCCAAACCGAGCTCCATGATCGAGGCTCAAGGGGGAGGTGTACAGAAATAGATGACCCGGTATTTGTTCTTAACCATGCTTTGGGACCCAAATGGCTTGAGGGCACTGTAATCGGCAAAGAAGGAAGCAGGATCATGGTGGTCAGACTAAACAATGGGCAGATATGCCGCAAACACTTGGACCAAGTAAAGACAAGGTTCAGTGAAGACACGGAGGAACCGGAAGAAGAGCATGATGAGATAGCACCCACACCACTGCCAGTGCACGAGCAACAAAGACAGCCCTCAACATGCACAGTCCCTGCGGCCAGCCAGGACAGGCCGGAATCACCTCAAGTGACAGAGACACGTGCTGAGACTCAGCCACCAGAGCCACAACTGCGGCGCTCCACGAGAGAGCGCTGACCACCCGATAGACGTAACCTCTGAAACTAAAAGACCTAAGGGGGAGGTGATGTCATGTATTTCACCGTCTTGCAATGACTATAAGTATGTAACTGTAACTCATGCATACTGTACCTGTACCCTTGTAATGCACACACTGACCACAGGGAGTGAGCTCCTCTCCTGGGCATCTAGGTATAAAAGGGGAGGTCCCACCCAGGATCAAGACGCTTCAGTCCTGGAAATAAAGTGACGGTGGCAGAGTGACCGTGTCTGAAATATCCATGCCTCCTGTGAGTTTGTAACAAGGTGCAGAGACATTACAACATCCTCATCACGGGTCGGGATACCAAGGAACACCTCCAGAATCTGGAGGAGGTGCTACGCCGACTGGACCGGGTAGGCCTGCAACTCAAGAAGTTTAAACATGTGTTCTTAGCTCCTGAGGTTGCGTTTCTAGGCAGGAGGGTTGCTGCAGATGGGATTCGGCCCACCGAATCCAAAACAGAGGCGATTCGACGAGCATCCAGACCCTGCAACACATCGGAGCTGTGTTCATTCCTGGGACTGTTGAACTATTTCGGGAACTTTCTGCCCAACTTGAGCACGTTGTTGGAGCCACTTCACGTGCTCCCGCGTAAGGGTTGCGATTGGTTTTGGGGGGACTGTCAGGAACGAGCTTTTAGTCGGGCGCGAAACGTACTTTGTTCAAACAAATTGTTGACCCTGTACGACCCCTGAAAAAGTTTAGTTCTGACTTGTGATGCATCGTCCTATGGGGTTGGGCGCGTGTTGCAGCAGGGTAATGCTGAGGGTCAGCTACAACCTGTGGCTTATGCCTCCAGGTCGCGCGCTCAAGCAGAACGGGGATATGGCATGGTCGAGAAGGAAGCGCTTGCATGTGTCTATGGTGTAACAAAAATGCATCAGTACCTGTTTGGTAGGAAGTTTGAATTAGAGACGGACCACAAGCCACTCAAATCCCTGTTGTCAGACAGCAAGGCTGTCAATGCCAACGCATCAGCTCACATACAGCGATGGGCTCTCACGCTGACTGCTTATGACTACTCCATCCGGCACCGGCCCGGCACTGAAAATTGCGCTGACGCGCTCAGCAGGCTCCCACTGGTCACCACCGAGGGGGCAGCTGAGCAAAGCACCGAGATGGTCATGGCTGTCGATGCCTTTGACAGTGCAGGCTCCCTAATCACAGCCCGCCAAATCAAAATCTGGACAAACAGAGATCCCCTCCTATCCCTGATTAAGAAATGTGTCCTGATTGGGGATTGGGTGCCCGCACACGGAGCATGCCCTGAGGAGGTCAGACCGTTCCACAGGCGGATGGATGAGCTCTCCATCCAAGCCGACTGCCTACTATGGGGCAGCCGTGTAGTCATGCCCCAGAAGGGCAGTGAGGCATTCATCAGGGAATTCCACAGCGAGCACCCAGGCATTGTGCTGATGAAGGCCATTGCCCGGTCATACGTTTCGTGGCCGGGAATTGATTCAGACCTGGAACACTGTGTTCGCAGGTGCACTCGCTCACGGGGGTCCCGCCCGCAGAGCTACTCATGAAATGGACATTCAAAACTCGGTTGTCCCTCATCCACCCAGTCCTGACCAACATAGTTGAGGGCAAGCGTAATTCACAAAACGAGTACCATGACCGTAATTCAAGGGGGAGATGTATAGAAATAAATGATCCTGTATTCGTCCTCAATCACGCCATGGGGCCCAAATGGCTTGAGGGTACTGTAATTGGTAAAGAGGGGAATAGGATCATCGTGGTAAAACTCAACAATGGCGAGATATGCCGTAAGTATCTGGACCAAGTTTAAAAAAAAAGGTTCAGCAAGGACACGGAGGAACCTGAAGAAGACCATGAGATGGAGCTCACGCTACCGCTAGAGACTGTGCAACAAGAGCAATCTGAAGAACGCACAGTCCCTGCGGTCAGCCCGGACAGGCCGGAATCACCACAGGTGACAGACACTCACATCAGCGTCCAACAACCAGAGCCCCAACTGCGGCGCTCCACGAGGGAGCGTAGACCACCTGAAAGACTGAACCTATGATCCCAATAAGACCTTGGGTGAGGCGGGGGAAAGGTGATGTCCTGTTTGTAATTACAATATAACACCACTGTATTACTGTATACACTCAATTCAGATGCACACCTTGACCACAGGGGTGAACTTGTGGGAGACACTCCTTACCTGATCACTCAGGTATAAAAAGGGAGGTCCCACGCAGGGTCATCACTTCTGGAGTCCTGTAATAAAGAGTTAAGGTCACAGAGTGGCCTTGTCCCTGGAATGTGCCTCGTGTGGTTTCATGCTGTAGAGTAAGGACTTTACAAAGGCCAATTCCACATCGCTAAGGCTGTTGCCCAAAACAACAAACCGAAAGTAGCGATCAAAGAAAATGGGCGATCTTCCAGCGATCCTGAAAAATAAAAAATCGCTAAGGCCGGAACATCGCCCATTTTTGGGGCGATAGCGATCTGAGTGGAACGTCTAGCCCAAGGTGATCATACAGATTACTTGGACAGCACCTCCCAAACCCGCGACCTCCACCATCTAGAAGGACAAAGGCAGCAGGCAGATGTGAACACCGTCGCCTCCAAGTTCCCTCCAACTCTCACACCATCCTGACTTGGAGAGATATCGTCATTCCTTCATCGTTGCTGGGTCAAAATCCTGAAACTCCCTCCCGAACAGCACTATGGCAGTATCGTCACCACACGGACTGCAGCGGTTCAGGAAACCGGCTCACCACCACCTTCTCGAGGGCAATTAGGGATGGGCAATAAATGTCGGCCTTGCCAGTGACGCCCACATCCCGTGAACTAATCAAAAAAAAAAGATGCATCTTGTAAAAGGTGTCACTTGATATGAATCAGCAGTAGGTTAGTGCTTATCTCAGCACCAAGGTGTGGAAATATTGGGTTTAGGGGTTCAGTAATCCCATATTACTTCGTCATTTTTGACTCTTGTGGAAATTGAGCATGAGGATGGATTAATGGTCACAGTGGTTTTGATACGCAGTTCAGCCTTTAATGATGTACTGTGCTCATGTACATTTTTCATTCAGTTTTGAACTAATAAACTGGAAGATACTTGGGTATGGTTCATTTATGCCCCCAATAGCTCGGTGGGGTGAATGTATCAGTGCTGTGATGCTAAACTATATCGGCCTGGATCCCAAGTTTATCTCAGGTCTCACCCGGAATAGGATTGGTAAACATAAAACTGCAAATGCCAGAAATCAAACAAAAACAGAAAATGGTGAAAACGCACTGCAGGCCAGTCAGCATCTATGGAGAGAATAGATCGATTGCATTTCAGATGTGGAGCCTTCATCAGAACTAATGTGTGTTTCTAGTATTTTCTATGTTTTTACAATTAGTATTTTTATATTTCCTGGGGCTAGGGAGTAAAATAATTGGTTGGGTTCTCATTCGTGATTGCTTTTAAGTGACACAGGTTGAGCCTCTCTGGTCCGGGACTGTCTGGTCCAGAAACATCTGTGGTTCAGCATTAGTTTGCGGAACTGCCGTTTTGTATTGATGGCGTACCGGTAATCAGAGGTTTTTAAGGCATGATGAGGTAGATAGCCCAGGAGAGGTACCGAACCCTAGGCTAGGCATATGCTTATGTAGGGTGTATCGGTACAGTCATATACTGACCTCCTGTCGTTCGGAAAATTATCTTGTTTCAGCACCGGTCAGGTCCCGAGGGTGCCGAACCAGAGAGGTTAAACCAGTACCTTCTAGAAGGCACAAGGCACATCTGTGTGATTACATTGGGAATGTAGAATCAGGCTTGGGTGGATCAGAGAAAAGCATTACAGTGCTCAGTTAGACAAAGAATCTGTTAACAGCATTTATCAATCCAATGAAGAAGAAAAGGGCCATTCTTACTGTACCAGTATCTTAACTACCAGCCTTACAATCCAAACAGCTTTGGCTGTGACTGGAGAGGCAGCTAACTCATCCTTCAATGCTCTGAGCGGCTTGATTTTATGCTCTGGCTCTGCTTATGTTGACGTTATTGTGTCTTATGGTATGGGACACTAAAAAAGAAGTTAATTTTGAACTTGCAGTCGGTTCTTGAAACATTTTGTTGACTAATGACAGTTCTAGGCGGAACGCCTGAGAATTTCGGGTCGTGAGTTTAAAACTCTAAAGCAAGGTTTGGTTATCTGATGTATCATATCCAATCTAACCAACTTCTGGGTTGAGGATCAGACGTTTCCATTATAATATGCAAAGCTTTACAACGACTTGTACCTGGGCTTCCAAAAAACATTTGACAAAGTTCCATAAAAAAGGCTATCAGTTCAGCTTGAAATAGTGAGATTTGGTTCAAAGAAAAAAAACAGAGAATACAAAATTGACTGAAGGGTAGAAAACACTGGCTACTTGTCAGGGGAAATATGTCAAGGTGGAGAAAGGGGTGAAGTGTGCTGAACAGGAACCTCGACTGTTTTTAATTTACACAAGGACTTGGATTGAGAACAATGCAAACTGGTCAAACTCACAGTATGGGGCAGCTTGGGAATGACAAAAATATGTAAATGATTGGTACACCGGCAAATTAAATATAATATTCATAACTGTTATTTAATCGACACAGGAGGAAAGATGGGTGACATAAGTACTCCATGAAGAGTGTTGAAATAGTTACAGATGAATATGGAAAAGATTTTGGGGTTTTCGTAGACTCCACAGTGAACATGTCCAATGACAGTGAAGCAGCAATCAACACAACCAATAGAATGCTGATCTATAACCGGAACAGTCGAGTACAAGTCAAAGGAAGTCACTCTTGGTGCTGTGGTCAGACTCGAGTATTGTGTGCAGTTCTGGTCATTGAGATAGATACTTGTAGTCACAACTGGATCAAAAATCAATTGAAGAATTGGATCAGAATTTATTATTTATGTCTAGGCTTTTATCTGTGATCCCATTTGGCTTTTGGAGACATCATACATAAACGGATTCCCTTAAAGAAATTAAAGGGAGGGGGGTGTTCAGCCCCAAACCTCCCCGTCAATGCTGGGCCCCGATATTTCAACACTCGGCACTCACCCGATCCCTCACTCCCACCTCTCTGCGACCTAGTGCCAGCCAGCCCCTCCATCTGATTGGCTGTTGCGGCCTCAATCATTTCCCTCCTCCCGCCCACAGGCCTCTGATCCTTCCCACCCGCACCCCCCCCCCCCCAAGGCCTCCAATTTCCCCCACCCCCAGCTCCCCCTGAAGCTGCTGATAATTCCCCCCTCCTAAAGGCCTCCGATTGCCCCCCCTCCCACCTCCAGACCCACTGCACCACTGGCCCCCGATCCTTCCCCCCCCCCCAATGCTGCGGCCACGATATTTCAACCCTTGGCCCCATCGATTCCCCCCCTCCCTCCTCTGTGCGGCCTAGTGCCGCAGGTACAGCCTCCCCCATCTGGCTGGCTGCAGGTGGGAACCTTGGTGCCTGAGATGAGCTTCCGGCCACATATCCTCAGCATAACTAAGGCCGCCTATTTCCACCTCCATAACATTGCCCGTCTCCGCCCTTGCCTCAGCTCATCTGCTGCTGAAACCCTCATCCATGCCATTGTTACCTCTAGACTTGACTATTCCAACACATTCCTGGCTGGCCTCTCACATTCTAGCCTACGTAAACTGGAGCTAATTCAAAACTCGGCTATCCGTGTCCTAACTTGCACTGAGTCCCACTCATCCATCACCCCTGTAGTCTCTGATCTACATTGACTCCCGGTTAAGCAACGCCTCGATTTCAAAATTCTCAACCTTGTTTACAAATCCCTCCATGGTTTTGCCCCTCCCTATCTCAGTTATCTCCTCCAGCCCCACAAACCCCCGAGATGACGGCGCTCCTCTAATTCTGTCCTGCTGAGCATCCCTGATTATACTCGCTCAACCATTGGTGGCCGTGCTATCTGTTGTCCTGACCGCTTTCTAGCCCCGCCCCACTCCTGACACGCCCCCATATTAAAATTCCGGTCATTGGTACTGACTTGATGGGCCATATGATCTGTTTCTATGCTGTAACATTCTAGATTATCATAGCCTTGAGGCCTTCACACTTCCTAATATCCTCATAGTTCAGGTTTCTAATTGAGTTGGTGCCATAGTTTTGACAAATACCTGCACACGTACACGGACTCGCTGAGGCACTCTGAAATCGAGCATTGAAGCAGCATGTCCTTCAGGGCCTCAGTAAAAATATAAGAACTCATTTCTGCCATGGCTACACAAAGCAATTCTAGAAAATGATCCACTATCTGAAGCACTAGCAGTGGATGTGAGCAGCATGCAGTTCAAAGCCAGGTTGCCCTTCAGACACTTAAATGGAAATAAAAGTTGTGAGGTGGAGTTTCAAGACACGCGTGTTCTGCAAATCCACAACCATGTTATAGGCTTGACGTGTTGTGACAGGATTGAGCAGTGTAAGCAGGACAGACTGTCAGGCGGTGCTTTGGGCACTCAAAGGTGTCCTCAAACTTTTCAGTATAACAGCTGCTGCATTCTCATGAACAGATAATAATCAAATCCATTGTATGCACTCATCCAAAACGAGAGCTTCTACACACAAGGGATTTGCATTATGCTTTATCTTAAAGAAGAAACACAAGGCATTGAAATGAGACTTGCATACCACTGGCAGCAAAGTCCGCTGGAACGACTGACAGGATGAGAACAAAGTTGTCTGAAAGAATGATAAAAGTAGATAGACTGGATCTATAGCATGAACTGCTGTGTGAATACAATTTTTCTGTTGACTAGTTTATTGAGTAATTTTATTCGACAATTTGATGTGATGACACTAGGTAGTATTTATATTCATTGCTATCTCATTGAGAATATTTTTGTTTACTAAAATAGTGAGTCGCATTTTTGAGAAAGAAGTAGCTACTTGCAATGTCAATGTGGTGTTGACAACTTAAGGAAAGTCATGGTTCAGCTGATTAATGTGCCGATATTTGTTAAATTTTTTCATACCTTGTTTTACATACATCAAACATTTCCAAGATTTCAGAACCACTCCTCACTTGGAGATTTGCTGTTAAAATCGTTGCTGACTCAAAACTAGTTGGTCAAATAAATAAAGAAATAACTTGCATCTATATAAAGTCCTTCGTGATCTCGGCACGTCCCAAAACGTGTTGCGGCCAATGAAGTGCAGTCACTGTTGTAATGTCGGAACAAATACAACAAAACATAAGCCACATGTAATCAATCATTTGATTTAGAATTGATCCGATTATATTGATCCCTCGCATGAAGTCAGTGAAGCAGCTTTCAACATTTCCAGAGCTTTCACTTGGGTATGGCATGTTAAATTGATTGCAAAGCTGGGGGCAAGCTGTGCAATTCGCTTTCTTTCTCAGTGGATTCAAACCCAGGTGATTTATAGAGGTCTTTCTCATGGAAGCATGGTTGGCTGAACTCTGTTCCTGGTTGAATTTGATATGAAAAACCTAGATGACCTTGTCAAAAATTATGTTTCTGAAGGACAAGCCATATAGGAAACATTGTGGCAGACATGGACAGTGCACAGAGGCTTGATTTTTCGTGCTGAAAAAATTCAATTCTTTTCCGATGAGCACTTTTTAAACACTGCTTGGTAATTACTCTGTGGTCCGTAGTTGATGAAGATGCTTTTCTTCACGCTAGACAGTTTCTTCATGCTAGACAGTTTCTTAAACGATAAAGGGTTATGGGGAGCGGGCAGGGAAGTGGAGCTGAGTCCATGATCGGATCAGCCATGATCTTATTGACTGGCGGAGCAGGCTCAAGGGGCCGTATGGCCTACTCCTGTTCCTATTTCTTATGTTCTTATGCCTGGAAAAGATGGCAGAAGAGTTTAAATCCTTAAGAAAGCTTTATCCTTAACTGCCACTTGTGACATAATGAGGTATTTAATGTCCAGATCTGGTTTGGCAGTCTCTTAAAATCCAGCTGAACAGATAGCTAAGCCAGAACCTTGTACCAAGCTTATCCCAATACAGTAGGTTAAGTTTGATTAGTTATACGCTGAAGAAAGGAATAATTATTCCTCACACAATTCTGTGTAATTAATTCAATTTGTATTCAACTGACAATTAAAAAAAAAAATCTGAGTAATCAGATAGTCAATATCCAGGCAGTCCCAGTGATGTTTTTCCAGGATATAAAAAGAGCTGTTCTGTTGAAATTGAAAAGTTAGTTTGAATACCTTGGAGAAAGAATTGGGTTTCCACAGTGGTAAGAAATGAAAGGGAAAGAGAGACTATTATTTAAAAGTTATTTACAAAAGCTTAGCTTAGTTCTTCGAGTTGTGATCCTTTATTTATTATTTTGCCCACTTGTGTTGGGTGGCAGGATGTTAACTTCGTGTTTGTTTACCTTTTGTAATATAAATTAGCTTGATATTTTAAACTTAAAATGAGGTCTGATAATGGCCTAATGCACTTGTGGGCCAGAGAAAGCTATTATGGAAGAAAGATCAATCTATTGGCCAAAAACAATGACCAGGACAGGGCTTGCTGCTTATTCCCTAGAACTGATAGCTTACGTAGATTTCAAGGCAAGGCTAGACACCCTTAAAGAAATGGGGAGTTAAGTTGGGTCTCAATCGAGAGAGCGATCTAAGATATGAAAGGCAAAATAATCTGGAGTAAGGAACATAGAAAAGATCCAAAAATATAAAGAGCAAGTTCAGGACTGATGCCGGGAGGTACTTGGTGCAAACAGTGAGCAATTCATGGAATGGTCATCTGGGTAGAGTCATGAGGCAGAAACTCGGGAGCCATTCAAGTTGCTTTGATAGACCTCATGTAGGTTTCTACGGCAAAACGTGGTAAATTTCCTTCCACTCTGCACTTTTTTATGATAGTACACTAGGATTATAATAGCATCAGACAGCAAGAAGAAAACAGATGAATGAAAAATATCATCCCTCTTAAAGAAATGTTAAACTCCCATGTATGCTTCATAACAGATTACTACATGGTTGATGTTGCAATTTATTCTGTAGACTGAGAAACCGCTGAGCTATGTAGACAATAACGTCAAAGAGCATCAGCAGGGCTTACTGTTAATCATAGGCAGTCCCTCGAAATCGAGGAAGACTTGCTTCCACTCCAAAAGTGAGTTCTCAGGTGACTGTATAGTCCAAGATGGGAATTACAGTCTCTGTCACAGGTGGGACAGATAGTCGTTGAGGGAAGGGGTGGGTGGGACTAGGTTGCCTTCCGCTGTCTGCGCTTGATTTCTGCATGCTCTCGGCGACGAGACCCGAAGTACTCAGCAGCCTCCCGGATGCTTTTCCTCGACTTATGGCGGTCTTTGGCCAGGGACTCCCATGTGTCGGTGGGGTTGCTGCATTTTATCAGTGAAGCTTTGAGGGTGTCCTTGTAACATTTCCTCTGCCCACCTGGGGCTCACTTGCCGTGAAGGAGTTCCAAGTAGAGCGCTTGCTTTGGGAGTCTTATGTCGGGCATGCGGACAATGTGGCCCTGCCTGAAGAGGTGGTGGAGGCAGACTCCATTTTATCTTTCAAAAGGGAGTTGGATCAGTACCTGAAGGAAAACAAATTGCTGAGTGTCAGTACAGGCTCAACGGGCCAAATGGCCGCCTTCTGTGCTGTAACCATTCTGTGATAATTGACACTAACCCAAAGAAGAAGACATTGGGGCAGGTGGCCAAACGCTTGGTCAAAGAGGTACGTTTTAAGGAGCATCCTAAAGGATGAGGGAAAGGCAGAGGGAATTCCAAACCTTAGGGTCCAGACCACTGAAGGCACAGCCACCAATGGTGGGCGAAGGAAGTTGGGCCAGAATTGGAGGAACGCAGAGTTCCCCGAGGGTTACAGTGCTAGAGGAGGTTAGTGATTGGGAGGGGCGAGGCCATGGAGAGAAAGTTTTAATTGATATATTAGTGCCTACGACAAGTGAATTGTTTCTGTAAAGTCCTTACTCTATAATATGAAACCACACGAGACACATTCTGGGGACAAGGTCACTCTGTGACCTCAACTCTATTTACAGGACTCCAAAGACCCTGCGTGGGACCTCCTTTTTTATACCTGTGTGATCAGGTAAGGAGTGTCTCCCACAAGTTCACCCCTTGTGGTCAAGATGTGCATCTAGGTTGAGTGTATACAGTAAAACAGTGGTGTTACATTGTGGTTACATACATGACATCACCTCCCCCCCCCCCCACCCCTCAAAGCCTTATTGGGATCACAGGTTTAGTCTTTCAGGTGGTCTACGCTCCCTCGTGGAGCGCCGCAGTTGGGGCCCTGGTTGTTGGACACTGACGTGAGTGTCTGTCACCCGTGGTGATTCTGGCCTGTCCGGGCTGACCGCAGGGACTGTGCATTCTTCTGATTGCTCTTGTTGCTCGTTCACTGGCGGTGTTGTGAGCTGTATCTCATGGTCTTCAGGTTCCTCCATGTCGATGCTGAACCTTTTTTTTTTTACTTGGGCCAGATGCTTATGGCATACCTGACCATTGTTGAGTTTTACCACGATGACCCTATTCCCCTCTTTGTCAATTATAAGTGCCCTCAAGCCATTTGGGCCCCATGGCGTGATTTGAGGACGAATACAGGATCATTTATTTCTATACACCTCCCCCTCGAATTACGGTCATGGTACTTGTTTTGTGACTTGTGCTTGCCCTCAACTATGTCGGTCAGGACTGGGTGAATGAGTTTTGAGTATCCGTTTCATTAGCAGCTCTGCGAGCGGGACCCCCTTGAGCGAGCGCGGTCGGGATCTATAGGCCAGCAGGAGACGCGATAGGGAGCATTGTAGGGAGGGCCCTTGAATCCTGAGCATACCTTGCTTAATGATTTGGACTGCACGTTCCGCCTGGCCATTGGAGGCTGGCTTGAAAGACGCAATCCTGACGTGGTTGATGCCATTGCCTGACATAAACTCTCGGAATTCGAGCTTGTGAAACATGGGCCATTATCGCTAACCAGGATGTCCAGCAAGCCGTGGGTTGTAAAGATCGCACGTAGGCTTTCCACGGTGGTGGATGACGTGCATGAATTCAGAATGATGCACTCGATCCATTTCGAGTACACATCTACCACAACATCTTTCCCATGAACCGGCCCGCGTAGTCAACATGAATGCGTGACCATGGCCTGGTGGGCCAGGGCCACGGGCTGAGCGGGACCTCCCTGGGGACATTACCCAACTGGGCACACGTCGTGCACCTGCAAACACAATGTTCCAGGTCTGAATCAATTCCAGGCCACTAAACGTGCGACTGGGCAATGGCTTTCATCAGCACAACGCCTGGGTGCTCGTTGTGTAGTTCCCGGATGAATGCCTCTCTGCCCTTCTGGGGCATAACTACCCAGCTGCCCCATAGTAGGCAGTTGGCTTGGATGGAGAGCTCATCCATCCATCTGTGGAACGGTCTGACCTCCTCCAGGGCATGATCCGTGTGCGGGCGCCCAATCCCTAGTCACGACACATTTCTTAATCAGGGATAGGAGGGGATCTCTGTTTGTCCAGATTTTGATCTGGCGGGCTGTGCTGGGGGAGCCTGCGCTGTCAAAGGCATCGACAGCCATGACCATCTCGGTGCTTTGCTCCGCTGCCCCCTCAGTGGTGGCCAGTGGAAGCCTGCTGAGCGCGTCAGCGCAATTTTCAGTGCCGGGCCGGTGCCAGATGGAGTAGTCATAAGCAACCAGCGTGAGAGCCCATTGCTGTATGCGAGCTGATGCGTAGGCATTGATAGCCTTGCTGTCTGACAACATGGATGTTAATGGCTTGTGGTCCGTCTCTACTTCAAACTTCCGACCAAAGAGGTACTGATGCATTTTTTTTACACCATAGACACATGCAAGCGCTTTCTTCTCGACCATGCCATATCCCCGTTCTGCTTGAGAGAGCGACCTGGAGGCATAAGCCACAGGTTGTAGTTGACCCTCAGCATTGCCCTGCTGCAACACGCACCCAACCCCATAGGACGATGCATCACATGTCAACCAATTTTTTTTACAAGGGTCGTACTTGTTTGAACAAAGTAGGTTTCGCACCCGATTAAAAGCCCGTCCCTGACAGTCCCCCAAAAACCAATCGCAACCCTTACGCAGGAGCACGTGTAGTGGCTCCAACAACGTGCTCAAGTTCGGCAGAAAGTTTCCGAAATAGTTTAGCAGTCCCATAAATGAACACAACTCCGATGTGTTGCAGGGCCTGGGTGCTTGTCGAATCGCCTTTGTTTTGGATTCGGTGGACCGATTCCCATCTGCAGCAACCCTCCTGCCCAGAAACTCAACCTCAGGAGCTAAGAACACACATTTAGACTTCTTGAGTCGCAGGCCTACCCGGCCCAGTCGGTGTAGCACCTCCTCCAGGTTGTGGAGGTGTTCCTCGGTGTCTCGACCCGTGATGAGGATATCGTCCTGGAATAGCATCGTTCCAGGAATGGATTTAAGCAGGCTTTCCATGTTTCTTTGCAAAATCGTGGCCGCTGATCGAATGCCAAACGGGCACCTGTTATAAACGAACAGTCCCTTGTGCGTGGTGATGATGGTCAGTAGTTTAGATTCGTCGGCCAGTTCCTGGATCATATAGGCTGAAGTGAGATCCAACTTGCCGCCTGCCAGCGTGGCGAAGAGGTCCTCCGCTCTCGGGAGCGGGTATTGATCTTGTAGGGACACCCGATTGATGGTGGCCTTACAGCCGCCACAGATCCTGACAGAGCCATCCGCTTTTAGGACGGGAACGATGGGACTCGCCCAGTCGCTGAATTCAACAGGCGAGATGATGCCCTCTCTCAACAGCCAGTCCAATTCGCTCTCGATCTTTTCCCGCATCACATACAGCACTGCTCTGGCTTTATGGTGCATTGGCCTGGCGTCCGGGGTGATGTGTATCACTACTTTAGTGCCTTTGAATGTCCCGCGCCAGGTTGGAATAGTGAATCGAATTGTTGTAGGACTTGTGAGCACGAACTTCGCTCCACAGATGACATTGCGTGAATATCCCCGCCATTTCCAGTTGATCTCGGCTAGCCAGCTCCTCCCCAACAATGCGGGACCATTGCCCGGGACAATCCAGAGCGGCAGCCGATTCACTACTCCATTGTGTGTGACAGCCAACAATGCACTGCCTAGCACCGGAATGATTTATTTCATGTAAGTCCGTAATTGTGTCTCAATACATGCTAATTTGGGTCTACTGGCTTTAAGTGGCCATAGCTTCTCAAATTGCTGAACGCCCATGAGTGACTGGCTGGCCCCGGTGTCCAGCTCCTTGCGTACTGCGATACCGTTTAGTAAAACCCTCAGCATAATTATTGGCGTTTTGGTGTATGAACTGTGAGTATTCGCCACATGGACCTGCTGAACCTAGGCATCCATCGATTTACCCCAAAAGTCATCCTGCCTCAAAGAACCCTCTTCTGGTCCATCTGCCTCATGTATTCGTCTGGTTCCTGCACATTCGAGCTAAATGGCCACTGAGATTTCAGTTTCTGCAGACAAACTGTTGAAATCTGCAAGATCTAGCTGAGTGTTTTCCCCCACACCTCCAGCATGAGTTAAAGTTTCCATTGTTGGGAACAAAGGGACTATGGCCAGGCATTCCGTGCTGACTGTCCCTTTGACTGCTCTTAACTACCCGATTAGTGGGTGTCAATGGCCCCATCCCAGGCCGCATTGTCCACTGTGATGGCGTGAATGTCCGTTCAGTCTGCCATTGTCTCTGTTGAAGTCCTACTCTGGGGTCTATTGCTGCCTGGGGGGTGTCGGAATGCGCCTGCCTGCCTGCGGGACTCTGAGTCGCATTGATGATGACTCCCTGATCCATCGCTGCGTTAGAGGCAGAATTTCATGCGTATATTATTTTTGTCTCTTCCTCCCCCGCCATGAAAGTTTGAGCCATCAACGCTGCCGCTTCCAAGGTCAAATCCTTGTTCTCAATTAATTTGTGGAAAATTCCTGCATGACCAATGCCCTTGATAAAGAAGACCCTTAGCATCTCCCCCCTGCAGGCGTCTGTGAACTTAGAGGCTGGCCAAACGCCGGAAGTCCGCTACGAAGTCCGGTATGCTCTGTCCTTCACGACGTCAGTGGGTGTAGAATCTGTGTCGGGCCAATGGATGCTACTCGCTGGTTTAAGGTGCTTCCCGATCAATTTGCTAAGTTCTTCAAAGGTTTTGTCCGCTGGCTTTTTGGGTGCTAGTAAGTCCTTCACGAGCGCGTAAGCCTTTGGTCCGCAGCTGGTCAAAAGATGAGCCCTTCGCTTGTCGGCCGCTGCAGTCCCCAGCCATTCTTTCATAACGAAGCTTTGCTGAAGCCTCTCGACAAAATCGTCCCAGTCTTCCCCAACACAGTACCGTTCATCTGTGCTATCGGTGGCCATTCTCGTGGGTTGTGAATTCCCGTTTCTCGTCGCCAATGTTACAGTCCTTACTCTACAGCATGAAACCACACGAGGCACATTCTGGGAACAAGGTCACTCTGTGACCTTAACTCTTTATTTACAGGACTCCAAGTGATGACCCTGTGTGTGACCTCCCTTTTTATACCTGTGTGATCAGGTAAGGAATGTCTCCCACAAGTTCACCCCTTGTGGTCAAGATGTACATCGAGGTTGAGTGTCTACATTAATACAGTGGTGTTACATTGTGGTTACATACATGACAGTTTCAATAAGTAATTTATCACTCTATATCTGGCATTTGCACTGCCTGTGGGATTTTTACTGCAAAATTGCAGTATCCTAGTGCAGAAAACGTAGCAATTTGTGGGATTTATTGTGGGATCACTGCTAATGTTGTCCTTATCCTCTGGATGGTCACTCTTTTTAAAAAAAAACATAATGTTGAAACTGCTTTGCTGCATTTCTAACCCAAATGAGCCCAATTCCCTTCAGATCAGCGGGCATTAATCTGACTTGTCTTAAATTGGACTGGAGCATCAAACTGACTTTGGTGGATGAAGAATACAAAATAGGCGCAGAAGATTTGGAACAGAAAGCATCAATCTGCTGTTTTCTCCCACAGTAAAAAGTGTTGCTTTACATGAATAAATGAATCACAGTGGGGATGTTAACACTGGTTAAGGAATCCTGCTCCTTTGAAATGTGATTTACAAGTAACAGTGACAGATAACTTAAGAGAATTTAAAAAAATGACCTGAATGCAAGTGCTTGCCTGAGGGCCACAGGAGTGTACACGTTCCCTGCTAAAGTGGTTTCTAATAACATAAGGCTTTACTAAATAACTCGGCGCTCATTAAATTGTCAGTGAACTGAAAGGTCATGTTGGGCTTGTAGCTGGGTAATGGGCATATTTAGACTTAGGTTTCCAATCAGCAAAGCTCACATAAAATAAAGGTGTTAACGCCTATTTAAAAATAGTCCATATTGGAAGGTAATACAGGCACATTATATTTTGTATTGAAATTTGATTGCCAAAAGTATACCCTAGATACTATGATTTAATCACAGACAGGTTTGGAGGATAAACAATCTGATACTTTACATAATGCTCTTCGTTCCTGATAAAGGAAGTTTTTATTTTACAATCATCTCACCACTGAAGAGACAAATGTGTATCCGTTTTAAGCAACCTCATTCTGTGCAGATGGGAATCAAGCGACTGTTTCGGCATCTCTGGTTGCTGTGTGCATAAAAAGGGATAGCTTCACACTGTGCTGTCATAGCGTAATAAGAATTTATATGATCGGAAATGCTTGTCATGCTGCCTAGTTCTTATAAGGTTTGGGCGAACTGGAATACAGAGCTGCAGATTGGGGTCAATGTTTAGGATCTTTCACAGATCATTTTCATCTTCTCCTGCCTTAGTTGTTAAGCTTGTCACCTCTACTCCTCCTTGATTTGGGATTCAGTTTATTCGCTTTGAAGAAAAAAACGTGTTGGCAACACGTGCTTCACACTATCGGGTGCATAAGTGCTATGAAAGCTCTTTCTGATATGAACTTAGACCTCAAAAGATGAGGTTCCTGATTTTGCGCCTTTGTGTTAAGAATCTACTGAGAGAATAGTTTTGGTGTTGTTTGGCTGATATTTCAAATACAGTGTTGTCATGTATGTAAACCTGTAAATACCATGTCTAACCACCAGAGGGCTTATCCCCTGGAGTCCCAAGGGATCCCACAATCCTTTGGGAGCACCTGTATATAAGGAGGCCTCACAGGCTGGAGAGGCACTCTGAAGACCTGCAATAAAGGACTACATGTCACCTTACTTTGAGCTTGTAGCATCTAGTCTGACTCTTTATTCAAGATATAACAGATTATAAGTTGAATAGAAGTGTAAGAATGGCAGGCTTTCTGAATAGTTGACTTCAGTGACCTCGTGAGGGATTTTGGTCATATTTACTGAATATCTAGATTGGGAGATGGTGGTAGTGATACTCTAGGTTAGGCCCATGATCAGACTTTGTTGCGTTGAGGAGCAGGGCCATTGCGACACTGATGAGGCAGAAACTCCAAATGTTTGGGAAATCTGGCTGCTCGAAAGTCTCTGCATTGGAGTGACCTGATTCTGGATAAGATGTGTGAAGGTGTTGACTAGAATAAGAGACTTTTTAAGGGCCTATGATTAACATTCAGCTTACTGGGATGAGAGACTCATGGAGGTTGTGATTTTATTGTCAGACATGAGAGGCTGTAGGAGCTGTGGGATGATGATACACTGGCTGGGATGAAAGATTTGGAGTGAGGGAGAGCTGGGTTGTGAGAGTGGAGAGTGTGTGAGCAGAGGTAAAATGCTGTATTGCAAAAGCATTGGTGAAGTTGCACTGCAAAGTAATTGGTTGCCGTCTGCTGGCTGTGAATACACTTCAAGGGACATTAGTGAGCGTGATGGCTTTATTAATACTACTAGCACCATAATATGATTTTAAGAATGCTATGAAAATAATTGGCAATCAGTAGATGCCATCCAATCAGTGCAGAGGGCATTTTGTGGCATGAATGGTGTTACCTTTCCATTATTTCTCATTGGGTCCTCTTGTCATTCTATTCTATAAACCGTCCTTTAACAATGGGAACTCAGTGCTCACACTGGTTTCCAGAATGGTTTCTGTGGCCAGGCTTGTGCATGTAAGGCAAAGTCTGAAATGACTCTAACGCTAATCAGTTTATTGCAGGAGCACAGTGGTACAGGGTAATTAATCTGCAAGGTCAGTGTGTATGTGTCTGTGAAAAACAATTAAACCCAACCAGAGTGATACAATGGCAGGGAATGCCAGGTTAAAACAATTCTATAAATAATAATACTTATAAAATGGTACACATTCAGAATGTGCTCCATACTCCGAAACCACTCACAGCTAACAGTGAAGAAGATGGTGGCTGTAATTTAACAATACCAGAAGTTTAAAAGTGTGCTTTTCACGAGCGCCAGTTTAATAGCAGTTTCTCTCCAATAAATTTCCACAAGCACATTCTGCAAGGATGCTTGTATGAGTAATGTAGTGTTAAAATAGTACTGACCAGATTTTAAACTATGAAATATTAGCACTCACTGGTGTATAAAAGAGCTGTTGGTTTACTGCTATAAGTACTGATAACTGACACAATATTGTAGAGTGAATTTTATTATGCATCTAATATTATTCTGGTTGGATTTAAATTTTACATATCGTGATCTCAGCTGACTCGAAAGTTGATGGGATCTGTCTCCTATTAATTGGTAGTTTTCAACACTGCACAAAACAGTATTCACTCAAATACACACAGAATAGTTGGGGAATTGGATAAAATAATCCGGTTGCCATCCAAAATCCAATTCTCCACTTGAAAGATGTGGTGTAAGATTGTGAATTTTCAATACAGTCAGTTGGAAGGCTACAGTGATGTATCTGATCTTATCTCTTATTTTTCAGGTAACATTTGATTCAGAAATTTTCTTCAATGTCCTCTTACCTCCGATAATATTTTACGCTGGCTACAGTCTGAAGAAGGTGAGATTGGTGGACTTCAGGTTCTGAAGGGCATGAATGTTTAAAGTCAAGGTGATTTCCAAAGTGACTTTCACGTTACTGCCCCCATTATATATTCTTTTAGAAGTTTACTTTTTCAGTCTGTGTTCTCAAGTCATTGGATGTTTAGACCCTGTTTAAACGTGTTTATTTTTTCTGCCCAATGCCTCAGCTGGTAAAGCCAGATGGTACATACAGATGGGAAGGTCCAAGGTTTGTTTGATGGCTGATCACAACACGGGAGCGGGGAGGGCGGGTGCTGAGCTGGGGACCTACAATTGGCCTGGTGCCCTTGGGCTAAGGAGAGGAAAATCAGCCCCTGAGGTTCCTGACCCTGATTGCTATCTAGTGACTTGTGCTGGAAAGTGCTGTTGGGTGAGGGCAGGACTACACAATTAAATAACTTGTCTAACCTTGCACATGAAGAATAGATACTGGGCCGAGGGACCAGAGGGTCACTGGTGCACATGCATTCTAGAAATATATTCCAACATGAATCACACCAGAAACTTAAAACACAGAGTTATATTCTCTTTCCTCTGTTTTTTTTCCCTTTCCATCCTGTCCATGATTACTCTTTATTTTGTCATGGAATAGAAGACGGTAGCTCCTGGGCCTGTACCAATGGCATTCTTTAGCTAGTTACGAGGAGTGTCAACAAAGGAAGCATAGGAGGTGAACCATCCACCTCTTTGTCCTGAAGCATCTGCATTGCAGTGAAGTCTCTCCTTTGACAATCGAGACATGATTGGGAACTTGCAGTGTGGGGGAATCAGGACTTTTGTCCTATCTAGCCCAATTTTCCAGTTGTGATTCTGTAACTACAGTATTTATAGTCGCTGGGATGTCCTATCACCTGATGCTGATGAGAATGACTTCTGAGCTGATATAGCTCGCTATTAGGATGTACTCTGAAATAGTACGGTAATGTTACATTCCGTCTTTTGATCTAATTTTTTTTTAAACAGAGACAATTCTTCCGCAATTTGGGATCAATTCTAACCTATGCTTTTATAGGCACTGCCATCTCCTGTATTGTGATTGGGTGAGTAAACTTTGTGACCATAAACATAAACGTGTCTAATTTCAAGGTTGAAGAGTTCCATAATTAATGATTAAAGTATCGTTAGTAGTACTCACATGGGTGGGGGTGCAAGAACCAGACAGTTGGAACTTTTATTTGATGGTTTTAAAATATGAAAGTATGGATTTTTATGGTATTCCAAAAATTGCAGTAATTAGTAGGTACTGTCCACTGATTGTATCATAAAATGATGTCCCTCACCCTCAATTATCAAGTTTTTATCTTTATTTTTCACCCTACATGTAGGTGGCCTTGTTGCTAAATTTCTTCCCCCCATGACCTCATCTTCCACTGGGGCATCACCTGTCTTTACTTACTCATGATGACATAATTCAGATTATATACTTACCAGGTAAGGGATCATCGGGAAGACTTCGGTCCCCGCTACAAACTCCGTTCCCTAGCCACTGACCCCCATCCCTCTCCCTCGCAACTGTCTGAGGCTGAATCAGACCTTTCGCAACCTTGGTGTCGTATTTGACCCCGAGATGAGCTTCCGACACACACATGTTCCAACACCGAGACCGTAACATGGTCCAACTTCTGCCTCAGCTCATCTGCTGCAGAAATCCTCTTCCATCCCTTTGTTACCTCTAGAATTGATTATTCCAATGCTTCCCTGGTTGGCCTCCAATCTTCCACCCTACAAACACTTGAGCTCATCCAAAACTTGCACCAAGTCCCATCACCCATCATCCCTGTGCTCACTGACCTGCATTGGCTCCCGGTCAAGCAACGCCTCAATTTTAAAATTCTCATCCTTGCTTTCAAATCCTTCTATAGCCTCACCCTTTTTGCTATCTCTTTTTGACCTCTCAGGTCACCTCGAAGTCTTTTCTAAAGAAAAAAGCCCAAACCTGTTCAATCTTTCCCGATAGCTGTAATCTCAGTTGTGGTACAGGTACCATCTTTGTAAATCTTTTTTGCACTCTCTTCAGTGCTTCTATGTCCTTTTCATAGTATGGAGATAACGGTCTGAACTATGAAGAGGACAGGACTGAGAACATGCGCAAGCAATCTAATTAATAATGGCCCAGAAATTTCGGTCGGAGGTTTCCCATGGGCAGTTACCTCCGACCTGAAAGTTTTCTACGAATCTGCCTGCTGGTCCGGGAGATTTGGAGACTTGTGGTCCTGGGGCTCTAGGCGAAGGCCTGCAGAGAAGCACACATATCCCAGGAACGTAGGCGTTTCGCACGCACCACTGGGATCATGTGGGCCGGCCCAACCAATCCAAGTAGGACTATTCTCATTCATACTTTTGGTGATTCTGTACGGAATCACCATAAGTATGAATGGGAATACCACCAAAAACACACAAACACTTCAAATGTTTTTTCAAACATCACATTTAAAATTAATCAAAATGGAATTTAATTAATTATTTAAAACAAAAATTTTATTTAAAAAATTTTTTTTTTTACATATTTTAAAGGGTCTAAAAATAAACTTACCAGGATTTTAAATTATTGAAAATAATGTATTTTTCTATCCTTTAACAGTTTATGCTGATAAAAGCAGGCCTTGCGTAAGAATTTCACGGGCATTCGCTGGGCAGAAATTGGGTAAATAGCACAACTCTGCACCCACGGAGGTCCTTTACTTCTGGATGCATGCGATCTGTCGAGGGTTCTTGACGGATCGCAAGTTCCGGGTTTAGGCGCATGCGCTTCGCGTACCTAAACCCTGAACTTGCGGGGCCCCTACAGGCATGTCGTACCTCGATACACATATAGGGGCCGTGAATTCAGGGCCATCGTTTTTCAATAGAGGATGTAGTAATTAGTAAAGTAATTCAAGATGGCCAATATTCAGTTAATGATGGTTAATAGGTTATAAAATAAAATAAATTATCCCTCATCAGTCTGTTCCATTGTTATGATTGTGTTTATTAATTGTTAATATTTATAAAACTGATAGCAAAGTCAATGCAAGATAAAGACTCCCTCTAGTGGTGCATCAGCATTTGGGATTTATTTCGAGCACTCAATTAAATTAGTCCAAAACTGTTCTTGTTACTTTTTAGCACTACGTATTGCAATCATGTCTAATAAACATCTGTAATTTTGGTCACTGACCAGGTTAGCTCCAATCAGTCTCTTGTCTCGCTCACCATCCACAGAGGTGAAGAAACGGAGGGGTAGCTCATGGATGACCACAAAAAGAGAAGTGAAGCATAAATGAGACGCGCACAATTGAGAGAGAACGAACAATAGAAGTGAAGGACGTATAACTGCAGTCGCGTGATCCAAGGATTCTAATAAGTCCAAATAGCTTGGTGATTTAATCAGGCATGGCCCATTCCCTGGCTTTGTCGCAGTGATCTGTCGAACAGTTCCCGAAGTTGTGTTATTAACAAAGCAGGTGACTGACCTCGCGTTCCAGCTGCTAAACTCCGACCAGCTGTTTAATTATACATGATACCCAGATGCCTGCCTCTAATAAAGCTACCAATATGGTTAGAGGCGGTTGATAAAGCTTTGTACCCCGTAGGGATGGTCTGTTAAGTCCGCATGTATGTGACAGTAAGCGTACAGATGTACAATTGGGTTATGTTATCTCACAGGTAATGTGTCTGGGATTAGAGTATGGCTAATGTTTTGTTATGTCAGAGATTGCAGGATCTATTTCTGAAGCTGGAAGATATATGTCCATGTACTATCACCCTCTGTTTGGTTTGGGCACAAAGGTCAAATAAAGTACTGGGGTGAGCTCACAGAGCAATGGAAGATAAGTCAAACAAGATTATACTGTTGGTGTATAAGGACCATATCTGGTGACTTAATCGTAGGGGTTTGGGTGTAACACATGCCTTGGTCGCTAAGCCTTGTTTTTTTCCTTACAAAGGGATAGACCTCTTGTACAGCCATGGGAATTTCCTATGCAAGTGCCAGGCCCATCATCCTTAAGTAGTTGAGCTGATTGTTGGCTGAAGATGTTAGGGAGTGATGCAGAACGGCTGGTAACCTACAGCTGGATTTCTGTCATCTGTGTAAGATATTTTGAGCTCTATGTTTCTCCAACCTGGATACAGGGATTCATTTGTATGGTTTCTGTTGTGTATCTGTAAAGCATGCACTCCCATGTTCCGCCACCAGGGAGCTCATCCCCTGAAGTCCCAAGGGATCCCAGCATTTCCTTGGGAGCACTGTATATAAGCCGGCCCCTAAGGCCTGTTCCTCACTCTGAGGTCACTGTTACTTTAACCTGTATTAGGAACACAATAACTGGCGATGAGAATACGAATCCAACGCAAAGATGCAGCAAACTGTGGGCATCCTGGAGAAGTTCTCGGAGGGTGAGGACTGGGAAGCCTATGTCGAATGCTTTGTAGCCAACGAGCTGGACGGAGAAGGAAGCGCTGCAAAAAGGAGAGCGGTCCTCCTCACAGTCTGCGGGGCACCGACCTGCAGCCTCATGAAGAATATTCTGGCTCCAGTGAAACCCACAGGTAAGTCGTATGAGCAGCTGTATACACTGGTTCGGGAGCATCTTAACCCAAGGGAGAGTGTGCTGATGGCGAGGTATCGGTTCTACACATGCCAGCGATCTGAAGGTCAGGAAGTGGCGAGCTACGTCGCCGAGCTAAGGCGACTTGCAGGACAATGTGAATTTCATGGCGACCTGGAGCAAATGCTCAGAGACTTTTTTGTACTGGGCATTGGCCACGAGACCATCCTATGAAAACTTTTGACTGCAGAGACACCGACCCTCAGTAAGGCCATTGCGATAGCACAGGCGTTTATGTCCACCAGTGATAACACCAAACAAATCTCTCAGCACACAAGTGTTACCAATGTTCGTAAATTAACTGGAACTATGTTTGCGAGCAGAAATGTACAGGGCAGAAGCCACAAATCTGCAGCTGCCAGCAGGCCTCAGGTGACCCAGATGACTGAGTCCCCAACAAAGGATGAATGCAAGGCAATTCACACCTTGTTGGCGTTGTGGAGGCTTCCATTCAGCCTATTCATGCTGCTTCAAAGGGTATGTTTGCAAGAGTTGTGGAACAATGGGGCACCTCCAACGAGCTGCAAGCTCTGCAAAACCCGCTAACCACCACGTGGTAGAGGAAGATCGGTCCATGGTGGATCAAAGCAATTTCGAGCCTGAGAGAGAGGAGGCAGATGCTGAAGTACACAGGGTGCACACATTCTCGACGAAATGTCCACCAATAATGCCAAACCTAAAATTGAATGGCTTACCCATAGCCATGGAACTGGACACTGGCGCTAGCCAATCCATCACGAGTAAAAAGATGTTTGAGTGACTGTGGTGCAACAAGGCATTCAAACCAGCCCTGAGCCCCATCCACACGAAACTGAGAACGAAAGAGCTTATCACTGTCCTGGGCAGCGCCATGCTCAAGGTCACCTACGAGGGCACGGTACACGAACTGCTACTCTGGATTGTCCCGAGCGATGGCCCACACTGCTTGGAAGGAGCTGGCTGAGTAAAATCCGCTGGAACTGGGATGACATCCGAACGCTATCACATGTCGATGAGGCCTCATGTACCCAGGTTCTTAACAAATTTCCTTCCCTTTTTGAGCCAGGCATTGGAAACTTTTCCAGGGCGA
Source organism: Pristiophorus japonicus (assembly GCF_044704955.1). NCBI lineage: Eukaryota > Metazoa > Chordata > Chondrichthyes > Pristiophoridae > Pristiophorus > Pristiophorus japonicus. The sequence goes on along the minus strand of NC_091982.1, from coordinate 226,682,729 downwards.
AGGTGCGGATCCACTTGGTCCCAGAGGCACGACCCATTCACCACAATGCGTGAGCAGTACCTCACATGATGAGGGAGAGAGTGGAAATCTAGCTGGACAGGCTGCAACGCGAGTGCATCATCTCCCCAGTGGAATTCAGCGAGTGGGCCAGCCCGATTGTTCCAGTACTCAAAAGTGATGGCAAGGTTAGGATTTGCGGCGATTATAAAGTAACTATTAATCGTTTCTCGCTACAGGACCAATACCGCTACCGAAGGCAGACGACCTATTTGCGATGTTGGCAGGAGGCTCTGACCTGACTTCGGCCTACATGACGCAGGAGCTGGAGAAGTCTTCGAAGGGCCTCACCTGCATCAACACGCACAAGGGACTGTTCATCGACAACAGATGCCCGTTTGGAATTTGGTTGGCTGCAGTGATCTTCCAGAGAAACATGGAGAGCCTACTCAATTCGGTACCACACACAGGACGACATTGGTCACAGGCCGGGACACCGCCGAGCACCTACAAAACCCAGAGGAGGTCCTCCAGCGACTGGATCGCGTAGAGCTGCGACTGAAGAGGTCGAAATGCGTCTTCATGGCAACAGAAGTGGAGCTTTTGGGGAGAAAGATCGTGGCGGACAGCATTCGGCCCACAGACGCCAAGACAGAGGCTATTAGCAACCCGCCCAGGCCACAGAACGTCACGGAGCTGCAGTCGTTCCTGGGACTCCTCAACTATTTTGGTAACTTCCTACCGGGGTTAAGCACCCTTTTAGAGCCCCTACATGTGTTATTGCGCAAAGGTGAGAACTGGGTATGGGGGAAAAAAAACAAATAATTGCTTTTGAGAAAGCCAGAAACATTTTATTCTCCAACAAGCTGCTTGTATTGTATAACCCGTGTAAAAGACTTGTGCTAGCATGTGTTGCGATGTCATACGGAGTCAGGTGTGTATTACACCAAGCTAACGTTGGGGGGAAGTTGCAACCTGTCGCCTATACTTCCAGGAGCTTGTCTAAGACCGAGAGGGCCTACAGCATGATTGAGAAAGAGGCATTAACGTGTATGTTTGGGGTAAAGAAAATGCATCCATACCTATTTGGCCTCCAATTTGAGCTGGAAACCGATCACAAGCACCTCATATCCCTGTTGGCTGAAAACAAGGGGATAAATACTAATGCTTCAGCCCGCATACAAAGGTGGGCACTCACACTATCAGCGTATAACTATACCATCCAGGCACCGAGAACTGTGCGGATGCTCTCAGTCGGCGAGAGGCGGGAGCAGCATGGTGAGGCCTATAAAAGGCCCAGCGGGTGTTCCACAGGCAGCGGCAGTCGGCGAGAGGCGGGAACAGCATGGTGAGGCCTATAAAAGGTCCAGTGGATGTTCCACAGGCAGCGGCAGTCGGCGAGAGGCGGGAACAGCATGGTGAGGCCTATAAAAGGCCCAGCTTGTACAGCTCCAGCTGGGAGAAAAAGCAGAAAAGAAGTGGAAAGGAATCAAAAGGTGAAGTCACAGCCAAAGGGGTAAGTGATTGGCTGGTGATTGGTAAGTAGTTTTTCTTTTTCTTTTTTATATCAGTAAGTAACCTGTAACAGTGTTGTCCCCAATTTAAGTGCATCTAAGGGTTAAGTCATGGCAGGAGAGCTCGGTCACGTGATATGCTCCTCCTGTACCATGTGGGAACTCAGGGACACTTCCGGTGTCCCTGACGACTACGTGAGCGGGATGTGTATCCGCCTCCAGCTCCTGACGGACCGCGTTGCGGAATTGGAGCTGAGGGTGGATTCACTCTGGAGCATCCACGATGCTGAGAATGACGTGAGTAGCACGTGTAGCGAGTTGGTCTTACCGCAGGAGAAGGGTCCACAGCCAGCTAGGGAATGGAAGACCAGCAGGAAGAGTAGTGCAAGGAAGGTAATGCAGGGGTCCCCTGTAGTCATCCCCCTGCAAAACAGATACACTGCTTTCAGTACTGTTGAGGGGGATGACTCATCAAGGGAGGGCAGCAGCAGCCAAGTTCACGGCACCGTGGCTGGCTCTGTTGCACAGGAGGGCAGGAAAAAGAGTGGGAGAGCGATAGTGATAGGGGATTCAATTGTGAGGGGAATAGATAGGTGTTTCTGCGGCCACAACCGAGACTCCAGGATGGTATGTTGCCTCCCTGGTGCAAGGGTCAAGGATGTCTCGGAGCGGGTGCAGGACATTCTAAAAAGGGAGGGAGAACAGCCAGTTGTCGTGGTGCACATTGGTACCAACGACATAGGTAAAAAAAGTGATGAGGTCCTACGAATCGAATTTAAGGAGCTAAGAGCTAAATTAAAAAGTAGGACCTCAAAAGTAGTAATCTCGGGATTGCTACCAGTGCCACGTGCTAGTCAGAGTAGGAATCGCAGGATTGCGCAGATGAATACATGGCTTGAGCAGTGGTGCAGCAGGGAGGGATTCAAATTCTTGGGACATTGGAACCGGTTCTGGGGGAGGTGGGACCAGTACAAACCGGACAGTCTGCACCTGGGCAGGACCGGAACCAATGTCCTATGGGGGAGTGTTTGCTAGTGCTGTTGGGGAGGAGTTAAACTAATATGGCAGGGGGATGGGAACCAATGCAGGGAGACAAAGGGAAACAAAAAGGAGACAAAAGCAAAAGACAGAAAGGAGATGAGGAAAAGTGGAGGGCAGAGAAACCCAAGGCAAAGAACAAAAAGGGCCACTGTACAGCAAAATTCTAAAAGGACAAAGGGTGTTAAAAAAACAAGCCTGAAGGCTTTGTGTCTTAATGCAAGGAGTATCCGTAATAAGGTGGATGAATTAACTGTGCAAATAGATGTTAACAAATATGATGTGATTGGGATTACAGAGATGTGGCTCCAGGATGATCAGGGCTGGGAACTCAACATCTAGGGGTATTCAACATTCAGGAAGGATAGAATAAAAGGAAAAGGAGGTGGGGTAGCATTGCTGGTTAAAGAGGAGATTAATGCAATAGTTAGGAAGGACATTAGCTTGGATGATGTGGAATCTATATGGGTAGTGCTGCAGAACACCAAAGGGCAAAAAACATTATTGGGAGTTGTGTACAGACCTCCAAACAGTAGTAGCGATGTTGGGGAGGGCATCAAACAGGAAATTAGGGGTGCATGCAATAAAGGTGCAGCAGTTATAATGGGTGACTTTAATATGCACATAGATTGGGCTAACCAAACTGGAAGCAATACGGTGGAGGAGGATTTCCTGGAGTGCATAAGGGATGGTTTTCTAGACCAATATGTCGAGGAACCAACTAGGGGGAGGCCATCTTAGACTGGGTGTTATGTAATGAGAGAGGATTAATTAGCAATCTCGTTGTGCGAGGCCCCTTGGGGAAGAGTGACCATAATATGGTGGAATTCTGCATTAGGATGGAGAATGAAACAGTTAATTTAGAGACCATGGTCCAGAACTTAAAGAAGGGTAACTTTGAAGGTATGAGGCGTGAATTGGCTAGGATAGATTGGCGAATGATACTTAAGGGGTTGACTGTGGATGGGCAATGGCAGACATTTAGAGACCACATGGATGAACTACAACAATTGTACATTCCTGTCTGGCGTAAAAATAAAAAAGGGAAGGTGGCTCAACCGTGGCTATCAAGGGAAATCAGGGATAGTATTAAAGCCAAAGAAGTGGCATACAAATTGGCCCGAAATAGCAGCGAACCTGGGAACTGGGAGAAATTTAGAACGCAGCAGAGGAGGACAAAGGGTTTGATTAGGGCAGGGAAAATGGAGTACGAGAAGAAGCTTGCAGGGAACATTAAGACGGATTGCAAATGTTTCTATAGATATGTAAAGAGAAAAAGGTTAGTAAAGACAAACGTAGGTCCCCTGCAGTCAGAATCAGGGGAAGTCATAATGGGGAACAAAGAAATGGCAGACCAATTGAACAAGTACTTTGGTTCGGTATTCACTAAGGAGGACACAAACAACCTTCCGGATATAAAAGGGGTCAGAGGGTCGAGTAAGGAGGAGGAACTGAGGGAAATCCTTATTAGTCGGGAAATTGTGTTGGGGAAATTGATGGGATTGAAGGCTGATAAATCCCCAGGGCCTGATGGTCTGCTTCCCAGAGTACTTAAGGAGGTGGCTTTGGAAATAGCGGATGCATTGACAGTCATTTTCCAACATTCCATTCACTCTGGATCAGTTCCTATCGAGTGGAGGGTAGCCAATGTAACCCCACTTTTTAAAAAAGGAGGGAGAGAGAAAACAGGGAATTATAGACCGGTCAGCCTGACCTCAGTAGTGGGTAAAATGATGGAATCAATTATTAAGGATGTCATAGCAGTGCATTTGGAAAGAGGTGACATGATAGGTCCCAGTCAGCATGGATTTGTGAAAGGGAAATCATGCTTGACAAATCTTCTGGAATTTTTTGAGGATGTTTCCAGTAGAGTGGACAAGGGAGAACCAGTTGATGATGTATATTTGGACTTTCAGAAGGCTTTCGACAAGGTCCCACACAAGAGATTAATGTGCATAGTTAAAGCACATGGGATTGGGGGTAGTGTGCTGACGTGGATTGAGAACTGGTTGTCAGACAGGAAGCAAAGAGTAGGAGTAAATGGGTACTTTTCAGAATGGCAGGCAGTGACTAGTAGGGTACCGCAAGGTTCTGTGCTGGGGCCCCAGCTGTTTACACTGTACATTAATGATTTAGACGAGGGGATTAAATATAGTATCTCCAAATTTGTGGATGACACTAAGTTGGGTGGCAGTGTGAGCTGCGAGGAGGATGCTATGAGGCTGCAGAGTGACTTGGATAGGTTAGGTGAGTGGGCAAATGCATGACAGATGAAGTATAATGTGGACAAATGTGAGGTTATCCACTTTGGTGGTAAAAACAGAGAGACAGACTATTATCTGAATGGTGACAGATTAGGAAAAGGGGAGGTGCAACGAGACCTGGGTGTCATGGTACATCAGTCATTGAAGGTTGGCATGCAGGTACAGCAGGCGGTTAAGAAAGCAAATGGCATGTTGGCCTTCATAGCGAGGGGATTTGAGTACAGGGGCAGGGAGGTGTTGCTACAGTTGTACAGGGCCTTGGTGAGGCCACACCTGGAGTATTGTGTATAGTTTTGGTCTCCTAACTTGAGGAAGGACATTCTTGCTATTGAGGGAGTGCAGCGAAGGTTCACCAGACTGATTCCCGGGATGGCGGGACTGACCTATCAAGAAAGACTGGATCAACTGGGCTTGTATTCACTGGAGTTCAGAAGAATGAGAGGGGACCTCATAGAAACGTTTAAAATTCTGATGGGTTCAGACAGGTTAGATGCAGGAAGAATGTTCCCAATGTTGGGGAAGTCCAGAACCAGGGGTCGCAGTCTAAGGATAAGGGGTAAGCCATTTAGGACCGAGATGAGGAGAAACTTCTTCACCCAGAGAGTGGTGAACCTGTGGAATTCTCTACCACAGAAAGTTGTTGAGGCCAATTCACTAAATATATTCAAAAAGGAGTTCGATGAAGTCCTTACTACTAGGGGGATCAAGGGGTATGGCGAGAAAGCAGGAATGGGGTACTGAAGTTGCATGTTCAGCCATGAACTCATTGAATGGCGGTGCAGGCTAGAAGGGCCGAATGGCCTACCCCTGCACCTATTTTCTATGTTTCTATGTTTCTATTGCCCACCATGGGGGTGGAAATGGCGCAGCCTGCAAACTTGTTGATGGCGCAGCCCGCAGACTTGTTGATGGCCATGGAAGCGTTTGAAAATGATAAATCATCTGTCATGGCCCGCCAGATTAGGACTTGGACCAGCCAAGATCTTCTGCTGACCCTAGTAAAAAAAACTGTGTACTGCATGGAAGCTGGGCCAGCACCCTGTTGAACTGCAGGAGCCAATCAAGCTGTTCCAGCGGCGAAAGGATGAGCTGTCCATTCAGGCAGACTGCTTGTTGTGGGGTAACCGCGTAGTGCTACCAAAAAAGGGCAGGGAGATGTTCATCCCGGATCGCCACAGCACACACCCGGGTATAGTAATGATGAAAGCAATAGCCAGATCCCACGTATGGTGGCCCGGTATTGACTCTGACTTAGGCTGCATCGCCATATACAGGACTCTTATGTGCTCAGTTGATCACCACGCCCAGAGAGGCATCACTAAGTTTGTTGTCCTGGCCCTCCAGAGCATGGTCGAGGATCCATGTCGACTATGCGGGCCCGTTTCTCGGTAACATGTTCCTGGTGGTGGTGGATGCTTTTTCAAAATGGATTGAACGTGAAATAATGTCGGGAAGCACCGCCACCACCATCATTGAAAGCCTGAGGGCCATGTTTGCCACCCACGGCCTGCCTGACATACTGGTCAGTGACAACGGGCCATGTTTCACCAGTGCCGAATTTTAAAGAATTCATGACCCGCAATGGGATCAAACATGTCACCTTGGCCCCGTTTAAACCAGCCTCCAATGGGCAGGCAGAGCGGGCAGTACAAACCATCAAACAGAGCCTTAAACGAGTCACACAAGGCTCATTCCAAACCCGCCTGTCCCGCGTACTCTCAGCTACCGCACGAGACCCCACTCGCTCACAGGGGTGCCCTCGGCTGAGCTACTCATGAAAAGGACACTTAAAACCAGACTCTCGCAGGTTCACTCCAACCTGCATGATCAGGTAGAGAGCAACAAAATGTAAATGATGGTCGCGCTGCTGTGTCACGGGAAATTGATCTGAATGACCCTGTGTATGTGCTAAACTATGGACATGGTCCCAAGTTGATCGCGGGCACGGTGATAGCTAAAGAAGGGAATAGGGTGTTTGTAGTCAAACTAGACAACGGACAAATTTGCAGAAAGCACCTGGACCAAACGAGGCTGCGGTTCACAGACTGCCCTGAACAACCCACAGCAGACACCATCTTTTTCGAGCCCACAATACACACCCAAAGGATCAACGACACCACGCCGGACCAGGAAATCGAACCCATCACGCCCAACAGCCCAACAAGGCCAGGCTCACCCAGCAGCCCTGCAGGGCCAACAACACGCCAGCCCAGCGAGGGCACAGCCAACACACCAGAACAGACATTTGTACCGAGGCAGTCCACCAGGGAAAGAAAGGCTCCCGACCACCTCACCTTGTAAATAGTTTTCACTTTGAATTTGGGGGCGGTGGAGGGGTGGAGTGATGTTGTGTATCTGTAAACCATGCACTCCCATGTTCCACCACCAGGAAGTTCATCCCCTGAAGTCCCAAGGGATCCCAGCATATAAGCCGGCCCCTAAGGCCTGTTCCTCACTCTGGAGTGTCTTATTAAAGACTGAGGTCACTGTTACTTTAACTTCCATGTGTGCAGCCTCATCTGTATTCGGAACACAATAGTTTCAGCTGGGGATTTGACAGTCAGAATGAAGAAAGCAGGGAAAAGGGGATGACTCTTATCTGCTTCCTTGATGCTGGGTCGAAATTGCCAATAATTTTCACAGAGGATGCAAAGTGGGAGTTTAAAAAAAAAATTCTTTCCTGGGATGTGGGCATCACTGGCAAGGCCGGCATTTATTGCCCATCCCTAATTGCCCTCGAGAAGGTGGTGGTGAGCCACTGCCTTGAACCGCTGCGGCCCTTGCGGTGAAGGTGCTGTTAAGAAGTAGAGCATTTTGAACCATCTTCTGAGCACGCTTCCAAAGTCCATGAGGAGGACAGTGCCCAGTCGAAGCCTTTTTCTAGAGTCCAGGGATAGCAGCAGGCCTGGCACCTTTGCACGATTGGGATGGTGCACAATGTTGAACTGTCACCTGCTGTTGCCCAGCGAGAGGTGCAGAGAACACGATAAATCAGGAAAAGGAACTGAAGTCAGGCCCGAACATTTTTTACCCAGCGGACAATGGACACGGTGTGTATGTTACCAGGGAAGGCTATTGAAGTAAATCAACGTGTTCAGCAAGCCATTCCTTGTGTTTGTGGTGAGAAAGGGGATTAATGATATGATTAAAAAGGTGGATGGGTGGGAGTTGAGGTAATTTAAAAAGGGATGGCATTGTTGAGCCCAATAGGCCTTTTCTGTAAGAAAGATATTGGAGTAGAATTTCGCCTTGGGTGGGAATGTGAAATGGGCGTTACATTGGCTGGTGGCCCGGATATGCCCCGCCGCATATTCAATTCCATCCACTTCACTATCTGCAATGTATTTGAGGTTGTCGTTAATCAGAAGTTCCAGGGTGCTGGGAGTTGTGTAACGTAAGGCTGCGATGGGATACTGTGAAGAGTTTGCCTCCTGGAATGTCGGAGCATAGCCAGAAAATAGCATAGAGGCGGCTTCATGGTGCTTGCAGTATCCAGAGGCACATTTCACACCATCACAGGTTCTTTTAATGCGGCATTCATTACTCAATTGCTCAGGGCCACGAGACCCTGGCTGGGACTTCCATCAAGAAACCTGCCTTTTTGACTTATTCCAGCTCATCTGCTGAATTCACTGCAAAAAAAAAACAGATTTTCAGTCTGCAGCTCAGTGCTTGAGTGATGGGCTCAACTTAATAGAGAGCACAGGGCGGCTTGTTTCTTGACTCTGCTATATTGCACATGACAATCTTTGTGCTTCATCCATGTCTGAAAAATTAATTAGCCTGAATTCCAGATGAGATTTTTTTTAAAGAGTACTGCAGAATTAACGCAAGGGTATGGAACCTGAGATTCTTGCTTTGATAATGAAGAACACCTCTGACAATAATTGAAAACAGCTGTTTGAACAGTGTTGCTGCAAGGATATAAGCTTTGTTTATTTAATTCAGTCTTGCAGACAGCAGAACCGGCCAAGCAAAAAGTTATAAATAATTTCTTCTCACTAGGTGATGTCTTGTAATTAAAATCAATAATGATGCAAAGTAAAGCAGGGGAATGCTGCAAGGTGCAGGACAGGAATTTGCTTTTATCCTACTGTAACAGGGAAATGTCATAGTGTGAAATATGGCCCAGATTTGTGTCTGCTGCAGCCGCCAGGCTGTGGAGGCACAAATGCCAAGTCCAAAACCAGACAGAACACGTCACAGAAACCGATTCATGGTTTGAAATCTGACGTTTGCAACAACTGACAATTCCATGTAAACTCTAATACCTCTGTACCCCGAGGCATGGAATCTTGTAATTGGAATAAGAAAAATCAGAATTTCGGTGCTTGCTTTTTATAAGAAAGAAAGAACTTACCTTAATATAGCTATAGCACCTAAAGTATTTCACAGTCAATGTAAGTACTTTTGAAGTGTAGTCTCTGTTGTAATATAGGGAAATATACTGAAAATGGAAAGGAACTGGGTGGGGAGGATTTGCACGGTTAGAGTCAGAAGAGTGAAGGTGTGTAGTAGATCCTGGGGCTGCGGAAGGTTGCAGACACATGGAGAGACAAGGTCATGGAGGATTTATAGGTGAGGATGAAGATTTTAACAGCAATGTGCTGAGGGATTTAGAAGCCAGTGGCGATCCAGTATTGAGGTGATTGGTGAGTCAAACTTGGTGTGGGATTTAATGAGAATGGCGGAGTTCTGGAAGAATTGGTGCTCGGGGGGACAGCTGTAGACTTGTCAAGCCTAGATGTGATGAAAGCAGGAGTGAGGGCTTGGGCAGTGGTAGGGGAAAGGTAGGTGCAAGTGTGGACGATATTACAGTCTCTCTGTGGCACTGTTCAGGGAGCAGTTCAAGTGCAGAGCAGTTCGTTGGCTGCCAGATAAAATTAGAAAGCTAATGTGCATCTCACCTTTTGCACAGGATGATTAAGAACAGGATTTTCTGGTTTGCAAGGTAAATATCCTGGACATTGTTGTGTATGGAGAAAGAGTCAGATGGAAGACTGAGAGCTCAAAGTAAAGTGTGACCTTAGTCTTTTATTGCAGGTCTCCAGAGTGCCTCTCCAACCTGTGAAGCCTCCTTAAATACCTGTGCTCCCAAGGGATTATGGGATCCCTTGGGACTCCGGGGAATGAACCCTCTGATGGCTCTACAGAGTAAATACAAGTCCACATATAAAACAACATTCTCTCTGCCCGCGCCACCCCCCAAAGTCAATAGTGTAACTATTTACAATGTGAGTCGATCTGGGGCCCTTCTTGCCCTGGTTGATCATCTCGGTGTGAAAGCTGGTGTTGTTGAATCATTTGTTGGGCCCTCGCTGGGCTGCTGTGCAGCTGGCCTTGCTGGGCTGCCTGGTGTGTTGGGCCCTGCAGGGCTGTTGTGGATGATGGGTTCTGCTTCGTGGTCAATCGTGGTGTCGGTTGCCACTGGTGTGTGTGTTGGGGGATCAAAAAAGGTAGGGTCCAAGGTGGGTTGCTCAGGGTAGTCCGTGAATCTGAGTTTGATTTGGTCCAAGTGTTTCTGGTGAATGAGTCCATTTGAAAGTTTGACCCGAAACACCCTGCTCCCCTCTTTGGCCACAACAGTGCCGGGAAGCCACTTGGGACCTTGTCCATAATTCAATACAAATACAGGATCATTGACTTCAATTTCGTGCGACACATTTGCGCTCTCATGGTAAGCACTTTGTTGAAGCCGCCTGCTCTCTACCTGTTCATGTAGATCATGGTGAACTAATGAGAGCCTTGTCTTTAAGTGCTCTTTTCATGAGCAGTTCAGCAGGTGGGCCTTCAGTTACCCTTTTCAAGCCTTGCTTTTGATGGTTTGCACTGCTCTCTCTGCCTGACCATTGGACACTAGTTTAAATGGGGCAGATGTGACATGTTTGATCCCGCTACGGGTCATGAATTTTTTGAACTCAGCACTGGTAAAACATGGCCCGTTGTCGCTCACCAGGACATCGGGTAAGTCGTGTGTGGCAAACATGGCCCGCAGGCTTTCAGTGGTGGCAGCGGATGTGCTAGCCGACATTATCTCACATTCAATCCACTTAGAGTACGTGTCTACAACCACAAGGAACATTTTACCCAAGAACGGGCCTGCATAGTCGACGTATACCCTAGACCAGGTTTGGAGGGCCAAGACCATAAAGTTAGTGGCGCCTCCCTGGGTACATTGCTTAACTGCGAGCATGTATTAGATCTGTGAACGCAGGACTCTAAGTCCGCATCGATACCGGGCCACCACACGTGGGATCTGACTATCGCTTTCATCATTATGATGCCTGGGTGGGTACTGTGGAGGTCATTGATGAAGGTGTCTATGCCCTTCTTGGGGACCACTACTCGATTACCCCACAGAAGGCAGTCTACCTGTATAGATATTTCATCTTTGCGCCACTGGATCGGCTTTATCTCTTCCTGCATTTCCACTGGGACACTGGACCAGCTCCTGTGAAGCACACAGCTTTTGACTAGGGATAATAAGGGGTCCTGGCTTGTCCAGGTTTTGATCTGCCGGGCGGTGACGGGTGATTGCTCACTCTGAAATGCTTCCATAACCATGGCTAGATCTGTGCTTTGCGCCATTTCCACCCCCGTGGTGGGCAATGGCAGCCTACTGAGAGCATCGGCGCAATTTTCTGTGGCGGATGGCATAGTTATATGCGGACAACGTGAGCGTCCATCTCTGGATGCGGGACGATGCGTTGGTATTTATCCCTTTGCTCTCAGAAAACAGGGATATAAGTGGCTTATGGTCAGTTTCCAATTTGAATTTTAGCCCAAACAGGTATTGATGCATTTTCTTTACCTCATAGACACACGCTAACGCTTCTTTTTCAATCATGCTGTAGGCTCTCTCGGCCTTAGACAGACTCCTAGATGCATAAGCAACCGGTTGCAATTTCCCGAAATCATTAGCTTGTTGCAATACACACCCAACGCCATATGACGACGCATCACATGCTCATACCAAATGCTTACATGGATCATACAACACAAGCAATTTGTTTGAGCATAACAATTTTCTCGCTTTTACAAAGGCATTTTCTTGGCTTTTGCCCCAAACCCATTCGCCCCCTTTTCATAGTAAGACATGGAGTGGTTCTAGCAGGGTGCTGACACCCAGTAAGAAGTTACCAAAGTAGTTCAAGAGTCCCAGAAACGACCGCAGCTCCGTCACGTTCTGTGACCTTGTTGCGTTCTCGATTGCCTCCGTCTTCGCATTGGTGGGCCTGTCGTCCGCCGCAATCCTCCTTCCCAGGAGCTCCACTTCAGGTGCCAGGAAAATGCACTTCGAGCATTTTAACCTGCACCCCATGCGGTTGAGTCGACTAAGAACCTCCTCCAGGTTCTGCAGGTGCTCGACTGTGTTCGGACCTGTGACCAAGATGTCGACCTGGAAGACCACGGTCTGCGGGACTGACTTCGGTAAACTTTCCATGTTACTCTGGAATATCGCCTCCACTGATCGGACATCTGTTATAAACAAAAAGACCTTTGTGCGTGTTGATGCAGGTGAGGGCCTTCGATGATTCCTCCAGTTCCTGCACCATGTAGGCTGAAATCAGATCCAGCTTCGTGAACATCTGTCCTCCCGCCAGCATTGCAAAGAGGTCGTCAGCTTTTGGTAGTGGGTATTGGTCCTGCAGGGAGGAATGATTAATAGTTACTTTGTAATCTTAACAGATTCTGACGGTGCCGTCTCCCTTGAGGACTGGGACAATAGGACTGGCTCACTTGCTGAACTCGATCGGTGAAATGATGCTCTCTCTTTGCAGCTTGTCTAGCTCGATCTCTACCCTTTCTCTCACCATGAATTGTACTGCTCTCGCCTTGTGATGGATGGGTCGCGCCCCCGGAATTAGGTGGATCTGCACTTTTGCTCTTTGGAATTTCCCGATGCCTGGTTCGAACAGCGAAGGAAATTTGTTTAAGATCTGGGCACACGAAGTGTTGTCAGCGGGCGATAGTGCTCTGACGTCGTCCCAGTTCCAGCGTATCTTTCCCAGCCAGCTCCTGCTGAGCAGCATGGGGCCATCGCCCGGCACCACCCAGAGTGGTAGCTTGTGCACCGCTCCAGCGTAGGAGACCTTTACGGTAGCACTGCCGATTACAGGAATCAGTTCTTTTGTGTAAGTTCTTAGTCTCGTGCGAACTGGAGTTGAGACTGGCCTTGAGGCCTTGTTGCACCACAACCTTTTGAAAGTCTTTTTGCCCATGATGGACTGGCTCATGCCCGTGTCCAGCTCCATTGACACCGGGAGTCCATTTAGTTCAACATTTAGCATTATCGCGGGACAATTTGTGGTGAATGTGTGCACCCCATGTACCTCTGCGTCCTGTATCTGAGGCTCTGGTTCATCGTGATCCTCCGTGGATCTGTCCTCCTCTGCAACGTGGTGGTTTGCAGGTTTAACAGGCTTAGCAGCTCACCTGCACACTCGTTGGAGGTGTCCCACTGTTCCATAGCCCTTGCATATCCTTTGAATCAGCATGAATGGAAACTATGATCACCGCCGCAGCGCCAACAAGGTGTTAATGGCCTTGCATTCATCGCCCTTGAAGGTGGACTCTGAGATATCTGCGGACGTGTAGCTGCAGGTGTGCGTGACCTGCCCTGTACGTTACAATTCAAAAACAACATCACTTTATTCACTGTACTTGTAGCAGCACTTGTGTGCTGAGAGATTTGCTTTGTATTGTTACTGGTGGCAATGAACGCCTGGGCTATCGCTATGGCCTTACTCAAGTTTGGGGTCTCTACAGTCATAAGCTTGCGAAGTATGATTTCGTGGCCAATGCCAAGTACGAAAAAGTCTCTGAGTATGTGCTCCAAATGTCCTTCAATGCAAGGCGTCTCAGCTCGGCGACATAACTCGCCACTTCCTGGTCTTCAGACCTTTTGTGGGTGTAGAACCGGTACCTCGCCATCAGAACTCTTTCCTTCGGGTTCAAATGCTCTCGGAACAGTGTGCACAAATCGGGTTTCGCTGGAGTGAGCAGATTCTTCATGAGGCCATACGTTGGTGCCCCACAGACGGTGAGGAGGATCGCTCTACACTTGGCAGCGCTCTCTTCCCCATCTAGCTCGTTGGCCACGAAGTATTGGTCGAGTTGCTCCACAAAAGTTTCCCAATCATCTCCCTCCGAAAATTTCTTGCCCACTGTTCTCTGCATCGTTGGGTTCGCTATCTGTATCTCGTCACCAGTTGTTTTGTATGGAGAAATAGTCAGACTGAACACTGTGAGCTCAAAGTAACGTGTGATCTTAGTCTTTTATCGCAGGTCTCCAGGGTGCCTCTCCAACCTATGAAGTCTCCTTAAATACCTGTGCTCCCAAGGGACTATGAGATCCCTTGGGACTTCAGGGAATGAGCACTCTGGTGGCTGTACAGAGTAAATACAAGTCCACATATATAACAGACATCATGAGCTCTTTTAACAGTATGGAGAATTAAATTATAATGCAACTAAATATCAACCACGAAAAGATAATCTCGTACAGACCAATTTCAATGCAGCTTTTCCCTCTGTTTCCATTAGATAAAGTAGAAGTGCTGGCATTGCATTTATTAAAAGCTAGTAATTTGATAAAATGCAACTGTATCAGTTACCGCATGGCTCAGCCAATTGTTTATTTAAGTTAGGACGTTTCTTATCATTGTACAATGCTGGGTTTGTGTCCCAGTACTTTGTTCCTGCACAGCCTGGTAATCTAAGACAATGCTGGCCTAGTTTGTCAAGCATTCTCCAGATTCATTTCCCCACTTAGTTTACTGTCCTCATTTCTTCTGAAACATTGAAGGGAGGCTGGAAATGACCCCTGCTCTGACAGCCTTGGGCAACGTGCAGCGTTGGTTCACACAAATTGATCACACACGGCTGAAGTGCAGTCGATCAAGAAGATTCTGTTGAAGGTTTCACGTAGAATCATGACTGGGCAGAGCACACATCCCATCCACCGGGACAATTGACTTGCTTTCAGCTGTTGAATGATTGAAGCCACCAGTGTTTGTTTACAGGGTCCAAGGCCCTTTAACCTGAGGCTTAGGTTAACTAATGTCAGATTCCTCAATGTATGTAGTTCAAGTAGGCCAGAGGAAGAATAAGCTGCATTTGCTTTCTGCTAACAATTTGCTTCAGTTTTTAAAGTGGAACATAACTTTCAACCACCAGAACAAGTGAGGGACCAAAGGAACTTCGAAATGCTCATAGATCAAAAGACAACTGTTATGTATGTAAACACTACCAAAGTGTAAGACTTGCCACCAGGGGCCGCACCTGAGGGAGACCCAAGGGCCACCTGCACAGCCTGGGCAAGCAGGTTTAAAAGGCAGACTACCATGCTGCTTCCTCACTCTGGAGTTACAATAAAGAGACTATGGTCACAACAGTTTGAGCTTAAGATGTGCAGTCTTGTGGAGTTATTCTAAACATAACAACAACTGTGCTGAACTCTTCGGCCCGAGTGTGTTGAAATGGATTTATCTTCTCTGTGGAAATATCAACTACCTTGGTGACTGCAGTGGAACCTCCATGACTGAGGCTGGCTGGGCCACCTTTACCAGTGGTACTGCTAACCGAAGAGAAGCACAGAGGACCTCTCCACAGGTATATAGACACTGTGTGAAAAAAGAGCATGTATTTCATGGGGAGGGGTGTAATCAATGGAGTGGACACAGTAGCACATTTCGCATCCTACATCAACTTGAGCTCAATCAAAACTCTGCTGCCCATATCGTATTCACCCATCACCCCCTGTGCTCGCTGACCTATGCTGGCTCCCGGTCCAGCAACGGCTCGATTTTAAAATTCTCATCCTTGTTTTCAAATCCCTCCATGACCTCGCCCCTCAACCTCCTCCAGCCCAACAAATCTGCGAGATCTCTGCACTCCTCCAATTCTGGCCTCTTGCCTCATTCTCCGATTTTAATCGCTCCACCATTGACAGCTGTGCCTTCAGTTGCCTAAGCTTTGGAATTCCCTCCCTACACCTCTCCGCCTCGCTACCTTGCTCCTCCTTTATGGTGCTCCTTAAAACCTACCTCTTTAATCTGTCCTAATATCTCCTTATGTGGTTCGGTGTTGAATTTTGTTTGATAACGGTCCTGTGAAGCGCCTTGGGGCATTTATACTATGCTGAAGGAGCTATATAAATATAAGATGGTCACAAAGTATTTTAAATGCAATGCCTAAGTCCCTTCTCTTGCATGTATAACTGGTTGGATATGGAGGCAACAGTATTGGGAATGGGTGCCCCAGGAGAAATCGTGATCATTTATTTTCTCCTGCTGTCATTATATGTGTCTATATGTAATGATTCCTGTGGCTGCAAGGTTGGTATAAAAGACTCCGTGGGTGTGCTGGATGCTGTCTCTCATCTCTGTGGGGGATTCCTTTAACTGCAACATCTGCCAGTCAGATTTTCCGTTGGCTCACAATTAGCCTGATCCTCCTCTGACTAGATGAGGGCAGCCACAACAGAAGTTAACGCAATGTTGTTGCTTTCTTTCTGAATTTGCTAAATTATTGACCCCCTGCCCCCAGTCCACATGACGACTGCACTGAGCTCAGTTTCTAGCCAGTGTGTGTGCAGGCCATGTATTTGCTGCATTTAATTGGTGTCACTCACTTTCTCAAAAGCATCTGAAACGTTTTCCCAATATTGTAAACTTGGAACCTCCATCCACCATTTCCAGATATTCGTCTTTTGGGAGAATTTGCTGCCATTGTGTCCAGTTGTTATTTGTAAGAAGGGTGGGACTAACAAATCTAGAGCCCCCTGGATGTCAAGGGGCATACAGGGTAGGATAAAGAAAAAAAGGGAGACTTAGGACAGATACCGAGGGCTCAATACTGCAGAAACCCTAGAGGAGTGAAGAAAGTGCAGGGGTGCAATTAAAAAGGAAATTAGGAAAGCAAAGAGAGGGAATGAAAAACTTTTGGCAATTAAAATCAAGGAAAACCCAAATATGTTTTATAAACACATTAAGAGCAAGAAGATAACTAAAGAAAGAGTAGGGTCTGTTAGAGACTATAAAGGTAGACTGTGTGGAGGCGGAAGATGTGGGTATGGGTCTTAATGAATACTTTGTGTCTGTTTTCACACAAAAGAGGGGCGATGCAGACATTGCAATCGGGAAGGAGGAGTCTGAAATATTAGATGAAATAAACATAGTGAGAGAGGAGTATTACGGGGTTTAGCAGCTTTGAAAGTGGATAAATCCCCAGGCCTGGATGAAATGCATCACAGTCTGTTGAGAGAAGCAAAAGAGGAAATAGCAGAGGCTTTGACCATCATTTTCCAATCCTCTCTGGCTACAGGTGTGGTGCTGGAGGACTGGAGATGTGGTACATTTGTTTAAAAAGGGAAAAAGGGATATACCGAGTAATTACAGGCCAGTCAGCCTAACCTCAGTGGTGGGAAAATTACTGGAAAAAATTTGGAGGGACAGAATCAATCTTCATTTAGAAAGACATGGATTAATCAAGGACAGTCAGTATAGATTTGTTAAGGAAAGGTCATATCTGACTAAATTGATTGAATTTTTTGAGGAGGTAACCAGGAGGGTCGATGAGGGCAGTGCGTATGATGTAGTGTATATGGATTTTAGCAATGCTTTTGATCAGGTCCCACTTGACAGACTGGTCAGGAAAATAAAAGCCCATGGGATCCAGGGCAAAGTGACAAGTTGGTCCAAAATTGGTTCAGAGGCAGGAAGCAAAGGGTAATGGTTTATGGGTGTTTTGTGACTGGAAGGCTGTATCCAGTGGTGGTTCCGCAGGGCTCAGTGCTGGGTCCCTTGCCTTTTGTGGTATATATCAATGACTTGGACTTAAATGTTGGGTGTATGATTAAGAAGTTTGCAGATGACATTAAAATAGACTGTGTGGTTGATAATGAAGAAGAAAGCTGCGGACTGCAGGAAGATATCAATGGTACTGGTCAGGTGGGCAGAACAGTGGCAAATGGAATTCAATCCGAATAAGTGTGAGGTAATGCATTTGGGGAGGTCTAACAAGGCAAGGGAATACACATTAAATGGCAGGACACTGAGGCGTTTGGAGGAACAAAGGGACCTTGGAGTGCATGTCCACAGATCCCTGGTGGTTAAGAAGGCATACAGAATACTTGCCTTTATTAGCTGAGGCATAAAATATAAGAACAGGGAGGTTATGCTTGTACTGTATAAAACACTATTAGGCCACAGCTAGAGTACTGCGTGCAGTTCTGGTCACCACATTACAGGAAAAATGTGATTGCACTAAAGAGGGGGTACAGAGGAGATTTATTGAGGATGTTGCCTGGACTGGAGAATTTTAGCTATGAGGAAAGATTGGATAGGCTGGGGTTGTTTTCTTTGGAATAGAGGAGGCTGAGGGGGCGACTTGATTGAGGTGGATAAAATTATGAGGGGCCTAGATAGAGTGGATAGGGAGAACCTATTTCTCTTGGCAGAAGGATCAACAACCAGGGGGCATAGATTTAAAGTAATTGGGGGGAGGTTTAGAGGGGATTGGAGGGGAAATTTCTTCACCCAGAAGATGGTGGGGATCTGGAACTCACTGCCTGAAAGGGTGGTAGAGGCAGAAACCCTCATAGCATTTAAAAAATACTTGGATGTGCACTTAAAGTGCCATAACCTACAGGGCTATGGACCGAGAGCTGGAAAGTGGGATTAGGCTGGGTAGCTCTTTGTTGGCCGGCACGGAAACGATGGACTGAAATGGCCTCCTTCCGTGCTGTAAATTTCTAAGATTCTAAGCCAAAGAGGGGGAAAGGGTTCAAAGAAAGGCTACAAGAATGGACACTAAGTCAGCGAGTTGTGAAGTGCAATGAGGGAGCTGAACTGGGTTGCAATGGAAAATAAAGGCTGGGACGAGAAATGATGGGAGTTGGGGAACGTCTTTGTGCTGAATCAAGGTAAGCGAGCTAGCAAACACAATAGCCGATTTTCTGGCGGGTGTTAACCTCTTTACTTTAAATGTGATAACATTGATTTGGAAAATCCAGGATGATGACTAAGGAAATGTGAATTAAGCATAAGCTGAGTAATTACCTTTCAATTAGAGGAGTTAACTTGGGGAAAAAGCAGCCACCTCGGTGTCAATGTGGACTTGAACCATTAAAGAAAGAAATGAGCCATATTTGTAATTAACAAGCGATAGTACGGACAAGACATGAAAACCGAAACAGTAGGGCAGGCTTGATGGTCTGACTGAGCTTTTCTTGTTCCTATCCTCTTGTATATTTTCACTTCTCCTTTAACCCTCTCTCATTCTCCCTATCTACATACCATGCCTGGGTGAGATGCCAAGCAAGTAGCTGACTTTCTCCAAGATCTTTGCCAGTCCCGCCTCTAGAATTGGTCTGGGTGTTTGGGGGCTCCTCGCTCCCCTTTCCCCCCCTCGTGCTGTGAAGAAGCGGCTATCCTCTGTTCAATGCTTATCCCCAACAGCAGGCCAAGAACTCACCAAGCGGGGAATCAGACCCCAAACTTTAGTTCCAACATTTCATGGCACAACGTTGAAAGCCCCAATACATTGGCAAACTCCACCCCCTCCCCTCCCGTCTTCGAATGTTCCTACATCTCGGGCACAGGATTGTGAGAAAATAAAGTACAGATGCGAGTTAGGCAGAATAAAGATGAAAGGAATTTAGATCAAATAGACTCTAAGTGAAACAAATGAGGCATGTGATTATCATTCGTGCTCGCACTACTCGAGGGAGATGGGTATTGTGCCCCTTGTATTTACTGGGTCATATTCATACATTCACCAGCGCCTACTGAATTAAAATTAATCGAAAACAAAAGTTGCCAAATTTCTGGTGTTGGTGGTGAATCAATATCCCAATATCTTTCATTTAAATAACAGGATTTCCCAAATCTCCGAGCTACACCCTTGCTGGTTTTATATTCTCCCTCCCTCTTTCCCCATATGGACGGCCCAGTGGACACGTGACCTTGTGGTCTGCTACAGGTATGGCCATCTCTCTTTACACAACGGTTTATCCGCTGGGACCTCTCCACACACTCTCCAGTGCAAGAAATGATGGGACAGGCCCTGCCACTGCCAGCGTGCTTCGTGTGTAGTTAACCCACAATTTTAATTGCTTTCCTTTTCCTCTGCTACAAAGACTCAGGAAGTAACGGTATCCGATCTCTCTTCAGAGCATTTCATTTTATTGTATCTGCTCGCAGGTTAGAGCCGCCATCTCTTGGTCATTAAAGGTATTGCATTGAATGTTCCAAGGCTTTCAGAAAACAGTAACAAGAAAAAAGCGATTTAAAAAGAACATTAATACAGTACCTCTTACAACCTCAGGTTGTCCCAAAGCACTAACCAGCCAATGAAGTACTTTTAGTGTAATATCCTGAAGTGCCTCGTACTTTACATTACCTGGAATACTGCGTGCAGTTTTGGTTTCCATATTTACGGACGGATATACTTGCTTTGGAGGCAGTTCAGAGAAGGTTCACTAGGTTGATTCCGGCGATGAGGGGATTGACTTATGAGGAAAGGTTGAGTTGGTTGGGCCTCTACTCATTGGAATTCAGAAGAATGAGAGGTGATCTTATCGAAATGTATAAGATTATGAGGGGATTTGACAAGGTGGATGCAGAGAGGATGTTTCCACTGATGGGGGAGACTAGAACTAGAGGTCACGATCTTAGAATAAGGGGCCGCCCATTTAAAACCGAGATGAGGAGAAATTTCTTCTGAGGGTTGTAAATCTGTGGAATTCGCTGCCTTAGAGAGCTGTGGAAGCTGGGACATTGAATAAATTTAAGACAGAAATAGACAGTTTCTTAAACAATAAGGGAATAAGGGGTTATGGGGAGCGGGCAGGGAAGTGGAACTGAGTCCATGATTGGATCAGCCATGATCTTATTGAATGGCGGAGCAGGCTCGAGGGGCCGTATGGCCTACTCCTGCTCCTATTTCTTATGTTCTAAATGTAGTCCATACATTATTTGTTCACACTTGCATCTGTTTTACAGGTATTTTACCCACATCTTTGTTGGGGTGACTGGCTGCACTTCACCACAGGTGATTGCATTTTCTTGTTTGGTATCAATTTGACCAATTTGCATTGAGTCTCAGAGTCCAAGTGAGTGATGTAGATTAGAAGCAGTGGAGATCTTGAAACTGAGCCTGGTGTCCGGCCTGAGTGGTGGTCTTGTGCAGATGAAGGATTTGCACCCACTTCTTGTGGCTGGCCATCGGAATGTCAGCGGGTTGATTTCCACCGTTAGGCCGGGGCAGCAGGTTGGGGGTCTGTCAATGAGCGACCCCTTCGTTTGTCAATGGGGTTTTGCCCTGTCTTCTGTAGCTGATTCAGCTCCTGGTTCAGGATTGTTAACATTCTAACCGGTTGTGGGTTGTGTTCTGGGAGCAGAGTTTCTTCAGCTCTGAAGGTGCCATATTCTTACCACAGAGACGTCAGAAAATGGTGTATCTGGGTCAGGGCAGTAATTAAAGATTCAGTCACAGCATTTCTGTCACTGCTCCAGGCTGTGACTTGTCAGTGGGCTATGGCCTCTGGCCTTCCGTGGACAGTGTTATGTTGCTGTGTCTGTCAGTGTAAGAGAATGTTGGATGGTCACTGGCCTATGGTGCAGAGGGCTGTGGGTGAATCTGTCGGAGTGGGAATATAATGATTTCTGGGTTTGGTCGGAAAGGGAGAGAGCGAGCTTCTGGAAGCGGTAACAATCAATTAAAAAAAAACAGTAAAAGCACAGCGTAGTGAATTAATGAATACGTGCTGAGAAGTTTTATAACTTGTGCATTGGGAATAAACCCATTTGAATTGCTTCAGGACATACTTCACCACACTGCAGAGATGATTTTGCAGCCTGTTTTAAAAAAAAATGTTACTGTTAATTTCATTCATCAACTTCATTTAGAAATGCCATTACTTTTACTTTTATAGCACCTTAAACATGATGAAATGTTCCAGGGCTCAGTACAGGGCTTGGGGGCCCTTAAGGGAGAGAAGTCTGGGCACGTGGCATAAGGTACAGTAAATGATGGGCCTTGAAGAGGCTTTGTGATGGTGGAGAGAGTTGGTCGATTTTGGGGGCTGCTGCAGAGTGCAGTGGCTGAAAGCTGTATCACTGATGTTGGAGCTGAGAGATGAGCATAGAACATTGTCTTCTTCAGATTCCATCTTTCTTCAATGAGCAGAGTGTCCCGGTTATTTGCTTCACTTACTGAAGATCTCTCGGAGTAGATACCACCTTCCCATGCGCTTGTTGCCTCTAGACTTGACTTTTCCAATGCACTCCTGACTGGCCTCTCACAATCTACCCTACGTAAACTAGAGGTGATCCAAAACCCAGCTGCCCCGTGTCCTAACTCGCACCACGTCCCGCTCACCCATCATCCCTGAGCTCGCTGACCTACATTGGCTTCTGGTTAAGCAACGTCTCTATTTCAAAATTCTCATCCTATTTTATAAATATCTCCATGGCCTCGCCCCTCCCCATCTCTCTAACCTCCTCCAGCCCCACAACCCCCCGAGATGTCTAATTCTGCCCTCTTGAGCATCCCTGATTATAATCGCTCAACCATCGGTGGCCGTGCCTTCTGTTGCCTAGGCCCCAAGCTCTGGAACTCCCTCCCTAAACCTCTCCGCCTCTCTACCTCTTTTTCCCTCCTTCAAGACACTCCTTAAAACATACCTCTTTGACCAAGCTTTTGGTCACCTGCGCTAATTTCTACTTATGTGGCTTGGTGTCAAACTTTTAGCACATAATGCTCCTGGGAAGCCCCTTGGGATGTTTCACTACATTAAAAGTGCAATATAAATGTAAGTTTTTGTTGTTGGCGTCCCTTTCCTGACTCTCTCCTCCTATTGGAGGCCACCACATTTTCTCTCAAAGTCACTGATGGATCTCGAGGTGCCGTTCCACAAATACAATAGCCCATTAGGAGCCATGAACACATTGCATGCAGTAATTCACCTGCCAGTCTTCATTTACTGTTTTTTTAAAAAAGTAACCCAAGCACGTCATGATGGACCTTTGGTGCTCTCTCAAGTGAGGAAGATTAGATTTAATACAAAAAGTTCTGTTAATTTTGTGTAACAGTTTCTTATTCACTAAATATGAATCAGTTGATAGAAAACTGGTTTATTATGTGTGGCGTGCACTGTAAGCTCACTAGCAACTCTCGGATGTTACTGCAGAATGGTAGTACTGACTGAAGGGTAAACGTTCTAGATCTCTGCTGATCACCCTTGGACAATGCAGTGTGGGGATCCTGATGTCTGCGCTGACTCTGCTCATTCATTCTTGACCACCTGTGGTTCTGCTCTCTTGGTGTCCTTTGCGACACCGACTGCTGTTTTGTGGTCGATGGTGAGTGCCAGCAATGTATTCCACCGTGAGGAGTGTCACAGTGATACAATGAGACAGCACATGAGGCCATTCGGCCCATCGTGCCTGTGCCGGTAGAGCTCTTCGAATTAATCCCACTCTCCCGCTCTTTCCCCAGAGCTGTGCAATTTTTTTCCCGTCAAATATTTATCCAATTCCCTTTGAAAGTTTATTATTGAATCTGCTTCCACCACCCTTTCAGGCAGTGCATTCCAGATCATAACTCATGTAAAAGAAAAAAAAATTTTCTTGTCGCCTCTGGTTCTTTTATCAATCATCTTAAATCTGATACCAAATTGAGGGGTGTTGGCCTGCACCAAAATACAAGATAAACAGGCTTGCAGAGTGGGTGGATAAATGGCAAATGCAATTTAATATAAGTGTGAGGTCATTCATTTTGGACGGAGGAACACGGAGGCCACTTATTCCTTGGAAGGTAAGAAACTCAATAGGATAAAGGAGCAGAGAGATCTCAGAGCACTGAAACATAGCTCACTATAAGTAACAATGCAAGTTGATCAGGCCATCGAGTGCAAACAATATTCATTTCTGGAGGAACAGAATACAAAAGCAGGGGAGTAATGTTAAAGTTATATGGAATCTTGGTTAAACCACACTTGGAGTACTGTGCACAGTTCTAGTCAGGAAGGACATTGAAGCACTGAAGAAAGTGCAGAGAAGATTTACAAGGATGTTACCAGAATTGGGAGGATGCAACTATCAGGAGCGATTGAGCAGGCTGAAGTTATTTTCTCTAGAATAGAAAAGAGGAGATCTGATAAAGATCTTTCAAATCCTGATCGGGTGGGTGGGAGAAATTGTTTCCATTTGTGGGTGAGTCCAGAACAGGAGCACATAAATACAAGATAGCCGCTCATGGATCCAATGAAGAGTCGAACCCAATCCTTTCTGAATTTGACGTCTATACAAGCACACGTTCCAACAAAGGTTGTAACCAGTGTTTCCGCTAAGTGTTATTTTTGTGCCTTTACATTTGCTGCATAAATGCAAATGGCTTGTGAGCGGCCTGCGCGGTACCTGCCCGATTGCACGGCTACGCATGCACGGTACCTGCCCGACTGCACAGCTGCACATGCATGGTACCTGCCCGACTGCACAGCTGCACATGCATGGTACCTGCCCGATTGCACAGCTGCGCATGCACAGTACCTGCCCGATTGCACAGCTGCGCATGCACGGTACCTGCCCGATTGCACAGCTGCACATGCACGGTACCTGCCCGATTGCACAGCTGCGCATGCACGGTACCTGCTCGATTGCACAGCTGCGCATGCACGCAGCTTAGAGGGAATGTGAGTTGCAGCGTAAGTCGGCACTGGCTTAATTTGAAGAAGCACGGACACAGCGTGTTGGCACGGAGGAGGAAGTGAGGGGATACAGAGAGGGAAAGTGTCGAGCTGGAGACAGATTGAACATCATCCTGTCCAAATGCCCATGCGATCTGGAAGGCGATTATGAGTTCTCTATGATCAGATCAAGGAGACGGGAATCAAATGGGGATTAAAGCGATTGGTGATATTAAACAATGGGATCTTACTCGGGTATGTGCTGAAAGCTTATTTTAAGTACAGCGTCATTGTTTCTTTAAATTAATGCTGAACATTACAGTACAGTGTTTGGGCCTGTCCCATTACAGGGCACATTCATACCTGGGTTATAGTGCATTTAGCTCCTGATAATAAAATGAGTTTTGAGCTCTTTGTTCACTAGGTGGAGCTGCTGGGCTGTAAACCAGAGGTTCAGTATCTCATGCTCCCAAGAATTAGCCTAACATCTGTGGATGGGAAAATTTGAGAGTCCATTATTAAAGAAGCAGTAGCAGGACATTTGGAAAAGCAAAATTCGGTCAGGCAGAGTCAGCATGGATTTATGAAGGGGAAGTCATGTTTGACAAATTTGCTGGAGTTCTTTGAGGATGTAACAAACAGGGTGGATAAAGGGGAACCAGTGGATGTGGTGTATTTGGACTTCCAGAAGGCATTTGACAAGGTGCCACATAAAAGGTTACTGCACAAGATAAAAGTTCACGGGGTTGGGGGTAATATATTAGCATGGATAGAGGATTGGCTAACTAACAGAAAACAAAGCGTTGGGATAAATGGTTCATTCTCTGGTTGGCAACGAGTAGCTATTGGGGTGCCGCAGGGATCAGTGCTGGGACCCCAACTATTTACAATCTATATTAACAACTTGGAAGAAAGGACTGAGTGTAACTTAGCCAAGTTTGCCGACGATACAAAGATGGGAGGAAAAGCAATGTGTGAGGAGGACACAAAACATCTGCAAAAGGACGTAGACAGGCTAAGTGAGTGGGCAAAAATTTGGCAGATGGAATATAATGTTGGAAAGTGTGAGGTCATGCACTTTGGCAGAAAAAAATCAAAGAGCAAGTTATTATTTAAATGGAGAACGATTGAAAGTGCCGCTGTACAGTGAGACTGAGGGATACTTGTGCATGAAACACAAAAGGATAATATGCAGGTACAGCAAGTACCTGAGAGGCCCGTCAGTGAGCAGTGGGAGTTCGTGGTCGGAGGCAGCAGTTCGGGAGGTGAGCGTGGGTGAGGCCTATAAGAGGCCAGCTGGTGCAGCTACAGCAGGGAGGCAAAAAAGAAGTAGAAAGAAATCGAAAAGTGACGTCACAGCCAAGGGGGTAAATGATTGGCTGGTGATTGGTAAGTAGCTTTTCTTTTTTCTTTTATCAGTAAGTAACCTTTAGCATTGTTGTTGCTAAATTAAGTTTATCTAGGGGTTAAGTCATGGCAGGAGAGCTTGGCCACGTGTTATGCTCCTCCTGTACTATGTGGGAAGCCAGGGACACTTACGTGTGTGAGAATTGTATCCGCCTCCAGCTCCTGACGGACCGCATTGCGGCCCTGGAGCTGTGGGTGGATTCACTCTGAAGCATCCACGATGCTGAGAATGACGTGAATAGCACATTTAGCGAGTTGGTCTTACCGCAGGTAAAGGGTACACAGCCAGATAGTAAATGGGTGACCAACAGGAAGAGCAGTGCAAGGAAGGTAGTGCAGGGGTACCCTGCGGTCATCCCCCTGCAAAACAGATACACCGCTTTGGGTACTGTTGAGGGGGATGACTCATCAGGGGAGAGTAGCAGTAGCCAAGTTCATGGCACCGTGGGTGGCTCTACTGCACATGAGGGCAGGAAAAAGAGTGGGAGAGCTATAGCGATAGGGGATTCGATTGTAAGGGGAATAGATAGGCGTTTCTGAGGCCGCAACCGAGACTCCAGGATGGTATGTTGCCTCCCTGGTGCAAGGGTCAAGGATGTCTCGGAGTGGGTGCAGGACATTCTGAAAAGGGAGGGTGAACAGCCAGTTGTCGTGGTGCATATAGGTACCAACGATATAGGTCAAAAACGGGATAAGGTCCTCCAGGACGAGTTTAGGGAGCTAGGAGCTAAATTAAAAAGTAGGACCTCAAAAGTAGTAATCTCAGGATTTCTACCAGTGCCACGTGCTAGTCAAAGTAGGAATCACAGGATAGCTCAGTTGAATATGTGGCTTGAGGAGTGGTGCAAAAGGGAGGGATTCAAATTCCTGGGACATTGGAAGCGGTTCTGGGGGAGGTGAGACCAGTACAAACTGGACGGTCTGCACCTGGGCAGGACCGGAACCAATGGCCTAGGGGGAGTGTTTGCTAGTGCTGTTGGGGAGGAGTTAAACTAACATGGCAGGATGATGGGAACCTATGCAGGGAGACAGAGGGAAATAAAATGGAGGCAGAAGCAAAAGATAGAAAGGAGAAGAGTAAAAGTGGAGGGCAGAGAAACCCAAGGCAAAAAACAAAAAATTCTAAAGGGGCAAAGTGCGTTAAAAAGACAAGCCTGAAGGCTCCGTGCCTCAATGCAAGGAGTATTCGGAATAAGGTGGCCGAATTAACTGCGCAGAGAGCAGTTAACGGATATGATGTAATTGGCATCATGGCGACATGGCTCCAGGATGACCAAGGCTGGGAACTCAACATCCAGGGGTATTCAATATTTAGGAAGGATAGGCAGAGAGGAAAAGGAGGCGGGGTGGTGTTGCTGGTTAAAGAGGAAATTAATGCAATAGTAAGGAGGGACATTAACCTGGATGATGTGGAATCGGTATGGGTGGAGCTGCGGAATACCAAAGGGCAGAAAACGCTAGTGGGAGTTGTGTACACACCACCAAACAGTAGTAGTGAGGTTGGGGACAGCATCAAACAAGAAATAAGGGATGTGTGCAATTAAGATACAGCAGTTATCATGGGCGACTTTAATTTACATATAGATTGGGTTAACCAAACTGGTAGCAATGTGGTGGAGGAGGATTTCCTGGAGTGTATTAGGGATAGTTTTCTTGACCAATATGTCGAGGAACCAACTCGA
This sequence comes from Pristiophorus japonicus, assembly GCF_044704955.1. NCBI lineage: Eukaryota > Metazoa > Chordata > Chondrichthyes > Pristiophoridae > Pristiophorus > Pristiophorus japonicus. The sequence continues at coordinate 226,655,134 of NC_091982.1, read as the reverse complement.
GAGCTGGCCATCCTAGACTGGGTGATGTGTAATGAGAAAGGACTAATTAGCAATCTTGTTGTGCGAGGCCCCTTGGGGAAGAGTGACCATAATATGGTAGAATTCCTTATTAAGATGGAGAGTGACACAGTAAATTCGGAAACTAGGGTCCTGAACTTAAGGAAAGTTAACTTTGACGTTATGAGTCGTAAATTGGCTAGAATAGACTGGCAAAGGATACTTAAAGGGTTGACGGTGGATAAGCAATGGCAAACATTTAAAGATCACATGGATGAACTTCAGCAATTGTACATCCCTGTCTGGAGTAAAAATAAAACTGGGAAGGTGGCTCAACCGTGGCTAACAAGGGAAATTAAGGATTGTGTTAAAACCAAGGAAGAGGCATATAAATTGGCTAGAAAAGCAACAAACCTGAGGACTGGGAGAAATTTAGAATTCAACAGAGGAGGACTAATGGGTTTAATTAAGAGGGGGAAAATAGAGTACGAGAGGAAGCTTGCAGGGAACTTTAAAAACTGACTGCAAAAGCTTCTTTAAATATGTGAAGAGAAAAAGATTAGTGAAGACAAACGTAGGTCACTTGCAGTCGGATTCAGGTGAATTTATAATGGGGAACAAAGAAATGGCAGATCAATTGAACAAATACTTCGATTCTGTCTTCACGAGGGAAGACACAAATAATCTTTCGAATGTACTAGGGGACAGTGGGTCTAGTGAGAAGGAGGAACTGAACTTATTAGGGAAATTGATGGGATTGAAGGCCGATAAATCCCCGGGGCCTGATAGTCTGCATCCCAGAGTACTTAAGGAAGTGGCCCTAGAAATAGTGGATGTATTGGTGATCATTTTCCAATAGTCTATCGATTCTGGATCAGTTCTTATGGACTGGAGGGTAGCTAATGTAACACCACTTTTTAAAATAGGAGGGAGTGAGAAAACGGGTAATTATAGACTGGTTAGCCTGACATTGGGAGTGGGGAAAATGTTGGAATCAATCATTAAGGATGAAATAGCAGCGCATTTGGAAAGCAGTGACAGGATCGGTCCAAGTCAGCATGGATTTATGAAAGGGAAATCATGCTTGCTGAATCTTCTGGAATTTTTTGAGGATGTAACTAGCAGAGTGGACAAGGGAGAACCAGTGGATGTGGTGTATTTGGACTTTCAAAAGGATTTTGACAAGGTCCCGCACAAGAGATTGATGTGCAAAATCAAAGCACATGGTTTTGGGGGTAATGTATTGACGTGGATAGAGAACTGGTTGGCAGACAGGAAGCAGAGAGCCGGGATAAACGGGTCCTTTTCAGAATGGCAGGCAGTGACTAGTGGAATGCCACAGGGCTCAGTGCTGGGACCCCAGCTCTTTACAATATACATTAGCGATTTAGATGAAGGAATTGAGTGTAATATCTCCAAGTTTGCAGATGACACTAAACTGGGTGGCGGTGTGAGCTGTGAGGAGGACGCTAAGAGGCTGCAAGGTGACTTGGACAGGTTAGGTGAGTGGGCAAATGCATGGCAGATAGTGTATAATGTGGATAAATGTGAGGTTATCCATTTTGGGGGCAAAAACATGTAGGCTGAATTATTATCTGAATGGTGACAGATTAGGAAAAGGGGAGGTGCAATGAGACCTGGGTGTCATGGTTCATCAGTCATTGAAAGTTGGCATGCAGGTACAGCAGGCGGTGAAGAAGGCAAATGGTATGTTGGCCTTCATAGCTGGGGGATTTGAGTATAGGAGCAGGGAGGTCTTACTGCAGTTGTACAGGGCCTTAGTGAGGCCTCACCTGGAATATTGTGTTCAATTTTGGTCTCCTAATCTGAGGAAGGACGTTCTTGCTATTGAGGTAGTGCAGCGAAGGTTCACCAGACTGATTCCAGGGATGGCTGGACTGTCATATGAGGAGAGACTGGATCAACTGGGCCTTTATTCACTGGAGTTTAGAAGGATGAGAGGGGATCTCATAGAAACGTATAAGATTCTGACGGGACTGGACAGCTTAGATGCAGGAAGCATGTTCCCGATGTTGGGGAAGTCCAGAACCAGGGGACATAGTCTTGCAATAAGGGGTAGACCATTTAGGACTGAGATGAGGAAAAACGTCTTCACTCAGAGAATTGTTAACCTGTGGAATTCCCTGCCGCAGAGAGATGTTGATGTCAGTTCATTGGATATATTCAAGGGGGAGTTAGATATGGCCCTTACGGCTAAGGGGATTAAGGAGTATGGAGAGAAAGCAGGAAAGGAGTACTGAGGGAGTGATCAGCCATGATCTTATTGAATGGCAGTGCAGGCTCGAAGGGCTAATGGCCTAGTCCTGCACCTATTTTCTATGTTTCTATTAGGAAGGCCAATGGAATCTTGGCCTTTATTGCAAAGGGGATGGAGTATAAAAGCAGGGAAGTCTTGCTGCAGCTATATAAGGTATTGGTGAGGCCACACCTGGAATACTACGTGCAGTCTTGGTTTCCATATTTACAAAAGTATATACTTGCTTTGGAGGCAGTTCAGAGACGGTTCGCAAGGTTGACTCCGGGGATGAGAGGGTTGACATGAGAGTAGGTTGGGCCTCTACTCATTGGAATTCAGAAGACTGAGAGGTGATCTTATCAAAATGTACAGGATTATGAGGGGGCTTGACAAGGTGGATGCAGAGAGGATATTTAATACAGAAATAGACAGTTTCTTAAACGATAAGGGAATAAGGGGTTATGGGGAGCAGACAGGGAAGTGGAGCTGAGTCCATGATCAGATCAGCCATGATCTTATTGAATGGCGGAGCAGGCTCGAGGGGCCATGTGGCCTTCTCCTGTTCCTATGTCTTATGTTCTTAATGTCCCTTAGTAAAGGGAAGCGTGGTTGTGGGTGATGTGGTCCATTATTTATTTTGTATTTTTGCTCACTATTATGATGTATTATTCTGACCCTCTTTGCTTCCCATGTCCTGTCCTGTGCATGGTTTTCCAAGCCAAGATGGGCTGCAATGAACTGAGTCTGGCCTTGTGCATTGCTGCTTCTGATCTGATATTTGGAAAGTCTTCATGGGGAACTTTTCCTCTCTTGTTTTTACTCTCTCCTGTATCGAATAAACTGGGTCTCTTCCCCCAGTTAGAGCATGATTTAAGGCGCTCACTGATGGAGAGTTCGACAGGTCAGTCACCCCAAGCTCTTTTTCTCGTACGAATTCTTGCCTGTTGCAGAGTCCATTAGCAAGGACTTGGAAGCTGGTGCCTGGTCTTCCCAGTGAGGTTTTGGAGGGGCTGAGGGTTAGTAAGAGAGAATTGTGGAACCATTCGGGATGTCCCAAAGTGTTTGACAGCCAATTAAGCACTTTTGAAATGTAGTCATTGTTGTAATGTAGGGAAACATGGCAGCCACATTGCACACAGCAAGGCCCCACAAACAGCAATATTGTAAATAACCTGATAATCTGTTTGTGATGTTGGTTGAGGGATAAATATTGGCCAGGATATAGGGAGAACTCCTTTGCTCTTCTTTGAATAGTGCCATGGAATCTTTTAGGTCTACTTTAGAGGGCAGACTTTAACGACTCTTCCGAAAGATGGCATCTCCAACAGTGCAGCATTTCCTCAGAAACGCAGTTAAGCTTCAGCCGAGATATGTGCTCAGGTTTCTGGCGTGGGGTTTGAACCCACGACCTCCTGACTCAGAGGCGATAGTGCTACCACTAAACTAATGCTGAAACAACAAAAAGGTCAAATGTGGGATTTAAAAACCAAGCTCATGGCTCTCTGTAGGATCAACGACTTTCTATAGAAAATTCGAGGTAGATGAGTGTCATGTTTAAAATATTTATCAATAACCCAGCTACATGATGTGTGAACAATAATCTCTCGGGTCAGTGATATCGTCAGGCTGACATGAAATCATTTCCATGTTCCACAGTTGTCCTGCACACTGATGGGTTGAATTAGAAGACCCCAAGTCAGCTAATGGTGTTGCTATGCTGTTGCTGGGTCCAAGAAACCTTTTGCAGTATTCTATTATTCAGTGGTTTGCAAGGCTCGTCTAATGGCACGAAATATTGGGTTTGCATTTCAAGCAATTGATCTGCCATTCTCCTTGTCACAGTAGATCTGAGCTACCTAAGTTAAAGTTTTGCATTTGGATTGGTATCTTTAAAGACAATTTACATTTGAAAGGCAATCAAAAAATCTTCCAAAATGTCATGCTGTCCTTTTGGTGCTTTGTCAACTGAGGAAGATTATTTAACAGGAAACATTCAGTTCATTTGTGTACTACTTCTGCTCAGTATATCTCGATCTACTGCGCTGGTGTATTAGTTTCTTTAGATCTGTAGTTTACAAGACCCTGAAAGTATTTGATGCATTCCCAGGAACTTCTCCACTACTGATGCACTCCTGGGTTCTTCCTGTCCTGATGTCCAGAACATGGGACAGAGAATTCCATCGATTTACAACCCACAGAGAGAAGAAATTCCTCCTCATCTCAGTTTTAAATGGACGGCCCCTCTGGTTTTAGTTTCCCCTATGAGTGGAAATATCCTCTCTGCATCCACCTTGTCGAGCCCCCTCATTATCTTATATGTTTCAATAAGATTACCTCTCATACTTCTGAACTCCAATGTGTATAGGCCCAACCTACTCAACCTATCTTCATAAGTCAACCCCCTCATCTCAGGAATCAACCCTAGTGAAACTTCTCTGAACAACCTCCAAAGCAAATATATCCTTCCTTAAATACGGAGATCAAAACTGCACGCAGTATTCCAGGTGTGGCCTCACCAATACCCTGTACAGTTGTAGCAGGACTTCTCTGCTTTTATACTCTATCCCCCTTGCAATAAAGGCCAACATTCCATTTGCCTTCCTGATTACTTGCTGTACCTGCATACTCACTTTTTGTGTTTCATGCACAGGACCTCAGGTGTCTCTCTACTGCAACACTTTGCAATTTTTCTCCATTTAAATTATAATTTGCTTTGCTATTATTTCTGCCAAAGTAGATAACCTCTCATTTTCCCACATGATACTCTATCTGCCAAATTTTTGCCCACTCACTTAGCCTGTCTATATCCCTTTGCAGATTTTTTGTGTCCTCCTCACAATTTGCTTTCCCACCCATCTTTGTCTCATGAGCAAACTTGGCTACATTACACTCAGTCCCTTCATCCAAGTCATTAATATAGATTGTAAATAGTTGAGGACCCAGCACCAATCCCTGCAGCACCTCACTAGTTACTGTTTGCCAACTGGAAAATGACCCATTTATCTCGACTCTCTTTTCTGTTAGTTCGCCAATCCTCTAGCCATGCTAATATATCGGTTACCCAACTGACTCAAAATTCTGACTTATCAGCCTTCGTCCTGTGAACACCGGAGAGCAGAGAGACAGATATGCTGGGGAAGTGCAGGAGCTGGGCTGATAAGTTCCACGAGTCCGAGTGATTGTGAACTACGGAGTATTGAACTGCTAGGGAGGCATCAGTGAATCCTTGGCTTGAAGGTGAGTGGGAAGTATTGGACCTAGGACACTGTTTCTGAGCCCAAATCTGAATAGGATGAAGAATAAAGGGATGATTCAGGGTCACTAAAGAGAAAAACGGGACAAGGTTGCAAGGGGGACGAAAAAAAGGAGATTGGCTAGTTTGAGTGTGGGTTCCAGATCTGTTCCAACAACTGAAACTATCGTATAACTGCAAGGCTGCTGGAAACAATAGGAAAGATGAGCAGTTACTAATAGCTGGATGATTGTCGCCATCCCTTCCATTTTGCCACCCAGAACTCCCTGATATGCTTTATAAAAAAAAATTGGTACAGAAAAAAAGAAGGGGCGGGGTTGGTGGGGGGCACGGGGCAGGGGCACAGTATTGACTACTGAAACAATTACAGCTGTGAGGAATGCTATGTTGGAAGGATCAGCAATTGAGGTCATGTGGGTCGAATTAAAGAACAAAAAAGGGGCGATCACACTGCTGGGAGTGTACTATAGACCCCCAAACAATCAGAGGGAGAGAGAAGAGCAAATAGGTAGGCAAATTTCTGAAGTGCAAAAGCTATAGGGCAATAATAGTAGGGGATTTCAACTATCCTAATAACTGGGATAAAATTAATGTGAATGGTACAGAAGATGCAGAATTCCTAAAATGCATTCAGGAGAACCTCTTTAGCCAGTATGTAGCAAGCCCAACAATGGAGGGGGCGGTTCTGGATTTAGTTCGAGGGAATGAAGCTGGCAGGTGGAAGGGGTATCAGTGGGAGAGCATTTTGGTGCTAGTGATCATCATTAAGTTAGATTTAGGATAGTTATGGAAAAGGACAAAGATAGACCAGGAATAAAAGTTCTCAATTGGGGAAAAGCCAACTTTGCTAAGCTGAGATGTGATTTAGCCAAAGTGGACTGGAAATAGCTACTTGAAGGTAAATCAGTGTCAGAGCAGTGGGTGGCATTCAAGGATGAGATCCTGAGGGTTCAGAGCAACCCTAACCCTAACCCTTTAACAAATCTAGAGTCCCCTGGATGTCAAGGGGCATACAGGGTAGGATAAAGGAAAAAAGGGAGGCTTATGACAGATACCGAGGGCTCAATACTGCAGAAACCCTAGAGAAGCATAGAAAGTGCAGGGGTGCAATTAAAAAGGAAATTAGGAAAGCAAAGAGAGAGCATGAAAAAATATTGGCAATTAAAATCAGGAAAACCCAAAGATGTTTTATAAATACATTACGAGCAAGAGGATAACTAGAGAAAGTGTTTTGAGAGACCATAAAGGACATCTGTGTATGGAGGCAGAAGACCTGAGTGTGGTTCTTCATGAATACTTTGCATCTGTTTTCACAAAAGAGAGGGGCGATGCAGACATTGCAATCGGGAAGGAGTGTGAAATATTAGATGAAATAAACATAGTGAGAGAGGAAGTATTAAGGAGTTTAACAAGCTTTGAAAGTGGATAAATCCCCAGACCCGGATGAAATGTAGACCAGGCTGTTTAGAGAAGCAAAAGAGGAAATAGCAGAGACTCTGACCATCATTTTCCAATCTTCTCTAGCTACAGGCGTGGTGCCAGAGGACTGCTAATGTTGTACCGTTGTTTGAAAAAGGGAGAAAGGGATAGACCGAGTAATTACAGGCCAGTCAGCCGAACCTCAGTGGTGGGAAAATTATTGAAAAATTCTGAGGGACAGAATAAATCTTCATTTGGAAAGACACTGATTAATCATGGACAGTCAGCATGGATTTGTTAAGGGAAGGTCGTGTCTGACTAACTTGATTGACCCTCCTTGTTACCTCCTCAAAAAATTCAATGAGGGTAGTGCATTTGATGTAGTGTATACGGATTTTAACAAGCCTTTTGATAAGGTCCCACATAGCAGACTGGTCAAGAAAGTAAAAGCCCATGGGATCCAGGGCAAAGTGGCAAGTTGGATTCAAGATTGGCTCAGAATCAGGAAGCAAAGGGTAATGGTTGTTTCCAGTGGGGTTCCGCAGTGTTCAGTACTAGGTCCCTTGCTTTTTGTGGTATATACTAATGATTTAGACTTGAATGTAGAGGATATAATTAAGACATTTGCAGATGATACAAAAATTGGCTGTGTGGTTGATATTGAATAAGTAAGCTGTGGACTGCAGGAAGATATCAATGAACTGGTCAGGTGGGCAGCAGAGTGGCAAATGAAATTCAATCCTAAGAAGTGTGAAGTAATGCATTTGGGGAGGGCTAACAAGGTAAGGAATACACATTAGGACACTGAGAAGTGTAGAGGAACAAAGGGACCATGGAGTGCATGTCCACAGATCCCTGAAGGTAGCAGGCCGGGTAGGTAAGGTTGTTAAGAAGGCATACGGAATACTTGCCTTTATTAGCCGAGGCATAGAATACAAGAGCACGGAGGTTATGCCTGAACTGTATGAAACACTGTTAGGCCACAGCTAGAGTACTGCATGCAGTTCTGGTCACCACATTACAGGAAAGATGTGATTGCACTAGAGAGGTTACAGAGGAGATTGACGAGGATGTTCTCTGGACTGGAGAATTTTAGCTATGAGGAAAGATTTGATAGGCTGGGTTTGTTTTCTTTGGAACAGAGGAGTCTGAGGGGAGACCTGATTGAGCTGTATAAAATTATGAGGGGCCTGGATAGAGTGGCTAGGAAGGGCCTGTTTCCCTTAGCAGAGGGGTCAACAACCAGGGGCCATAGATTTAAAGTAGTTGGTAGGAGGTTTAGAGGGTATTTGAGGGGGAATGTCTTCACCCAGAGGTGGTGGGAGTCTGGAACTCACTGCCTGAAAGGGTGCTAGAGGCAGAAACCCTCACCACATTTAAACAATACTTGGATGTGCACTTGAAGTGCCGTAACCTACAGGGCTACGGACCGAGAGCCGGAAAGTGGAATAAGGCTGGATAGCTCTTTGTCGGCTGGCGCGGACACGATGGGCAGAAATGGCTTCCTTCCGTGCTGTAAATTTCTATGATTCTTTTGAACAGGCACTCATCTTGTCTGCAGCTGAAATGAGGGCCGTAATAATAATGTGGTTCAGGCGCAAGAATTCAGTAATCTTTCCATGAGAATATACTCCCCAACAAAACGTATTTCAGCTCATTCTCCAAATGAGACAGGCTTGGACTGAATGGCCAGCTGTGAATGTTGATCCTGTACAAAACACCAATCATTGCAGGAGTTGTCACTGAAATCTGAGCCAGTACCCCATGGTGAGGGCTGCATTGTGAGCAATGGACCCCACCAGCTGGCCGCTTGTTCCAAGCAGCACTAATTGTACTGTACCAACAAAGGAACACATTGAATATCAGAAGTGGTACAGTTAAGATCCTGAAATGTAATGTGTAAAAGGTTTCCGGCTGATTTTCTGATTATTGGATAGTCCTGTGGGCATTTATATCTCATTAATCTCCGACAGAAGTTAATTCTCTTGTTAATCAGAAGCTGCCATCAGAATTTACCATCAGGATGTGTTGTTTTGCCAGAATGTGTAATTGTATCTGCACTTGGAGCTGTTTTTTAATTCAATAGTCGATCTCCTGTGATCCAGATTCACGTCAAGCAGGATTAGAGGGGGCATAACTTTATGGGGCCGGGGGGGTTGGTGCTAAGGCAGGGATCCTGCTACATGAAGCTGACCGGGCTCAAAGGGTTGCGAAATGGAAGGTACAGTGACTGATGTGTTGTTTAGTGGGGTGAGAGGAGAAGGCCAAATTAAGTTCAGTGGAGGTGGGTTGCAACAGCCTTGGAGAGGGGGGGGGGGGGGGTGGTGGGAGGCAAGGGCAAGGTTGATGCTAAATTAGGGAGTGGGAGTGGGTGCAGGAGGGGTAGAATGCTGTGTCCAGGCAAGCCATGAACATAAGAAATAGGAGCAGGAGTAGGCCATTTGGCCCCTAGAGCCTGCTCCACCATTTATTCCCTTATCGCTCAAAAATCTGTCTATCTCTGCCTTAAATATATTCAATGACCCAGCCCCTCTCTGGGGCAGAGAATTCCATAGATTCCATGGGACTTGGGTGGGAGTGTGCTGCCAGGAGTACAGGGCTCCTGGTTATAGGAACAGCTTGCACTTTCAGTATTTGGGGAGGAGACCAGTGGCGGTGGAAGAACTGGCCCGTCGAGTGGAAGATGTCTGATGTCGAGGAGGCAAGTGTGCTGAGTAAAGGGACTTTTAAAGAAAGAAAGACTTGGATTTATAGTGCACCTTTCACGACCACTGGACGTCTCAAAGTGCTTTACAGCCAATGAAGTACGTTTTGGAGTGTAGTCACCATTGTAATGTAGGAAACGCAGCAGCCAATTTACGCACGGCAAGCTCCCACAAACAGTAATGTGATAATGGCCAGATAATCTGTTTTTGTTATGTTGATTGAGGGATACATATTGGCCAGGACACCGGGAATAATTCCACTGCTCTTCTTCTAAATAGTGCCATGGGATCTTTTACATCCACCTGAAAGAGCAGACGGGGCCTCAGTTTAATGTCTCATCTGAAAGACAGCATCTCCGACAGTGCAGCACTCCCTCGGCACTGCACTGGAGTGTCAGCCTAGATTTTTGTGCTCAAGTTCCTGGAGTGGGACTTGAACCCACAACCTCCTGACTCAGAGGCAAGTGTACTACCTAAGTGAGGTTGGGGGAGTGGGCTTCTGATGCCTCAGAGAGGCCCGTAGATTTAGACGACTGTTTGGGTGAAGGCGGGGGTGGGGTTAGAAGAAGTGAAATATCACAGAGGGTTGAGATGGGAAGCAGTACAGGGTAGCTGACAGGGACAGGGCAAATTTTTCTTTAAACATTCTAATTTGACTTACAAATGTTATAATTTAGCAAAAATAAAAACACAAAATACTGGAAATACTCCGGGTCAGGCAGCAGCTGTGGAGAGAGAAACAGAGTTAACGCTTCCGGTCAATGACCGTTCCTCAGAACTGTTGCTGTGACAGAACTACCTACATGTTCAACAGGCGCAACGTTGACAATTTGATTGATGGGATTCTCCGTTGAGCTAAAATGATGTCAGAATTTTCAATGCGTTCTGAAATGGAATATTGTGACCCACTTAGCTATTGTAATATGTAATAGATACTGAAATGATCTATCTGTGCCTAGAGGGAAAGGGAATAATGTCAGAAGTGTAGCTTATGGTAACCAACTAACATAGCACAGACTGAGGCTCACATCTAGGATCTTTTTTGTCTGCATAACTCAACGTGCATTGAATAAGCTCTCTGTATCTGTGGAGAGAGAAACACAGTTAACGTTTCAGGTTGATGACCCTTCAGAAACGTCATCGACCTGAAACATTAACTCTGTTTCTCTCCACAACTGCTGCCTGACCCGCTGAGTATTGCCAGCATTTTCTCTTTGTTTATTTCAGATTTCCAACATCTGCAGTATTTTGCTTTTGAATAAACTCTGTGTAGCACGTAAAGTTTACATTTTTTTAAAATTTGCTACATATACAAATTCGGGAGTGCTAATCACATCACATTTTACAGAAAGTAGGGGGTAATTTTAACATGGGTGAGCAGGTGGGATTGGCTGCAGGTGGGGGGGTTAAATGGGGAAAAATTCCGAGCGTGTTGGGAAGCCTGCTCCAACCCGCCAAATTCTGGATTTTGCTGAGGCAGGACAAGAGGCAGACTGCAAGCTGCTCGAGAAGGCGGGTGGGCATTTTAAACATTAATGAGTCTGTGAGGTTCGGATCTAACCTGCCGAGCAGGTTTTACCGTAGGCAGCTGGGCTTCCCAGGCCTTGGAAATCCCGACAGCTGCAGCGAGTCGAGATCAGCCTCAGGGAGCACTCGTTGTGGGCCAAGAGGAATCATGGAATCATAGAAACTTACAACATGGAATGAGGCTATTTCGGCCCATCGTGTCCGCGCCGGCCGACCAAGATATATCCAGCCTCATCCCACTTTCCAGCTCTCAGTCCGTAGCCCTGTAGGTTACGACACTTCAAGTGCAGATCCAAGTACTTTTTAAATGTGGTGAGGGTTTCTGCCTCTATCAATCTTTCAGGCAGTGAGTTCCAGACCCCCACCACCCTCTGGGTGAAGAAATGTCCCCTCATATCTCCTCTAAACCTCCCCTCAATTACTTTAAATCTATGCCCCCTGGTTGTTGACCCCTCTGCCAAGGGAAGCTGGTCCTTCCTATCCACTCTATCCAGGCCCCTCATAATTTTATACACCTCAATCAGGTCTCCCCTTAACCTCCTCTGTTCCAAAGAAACCAGGCCCAACATCTCCAATCTTTCCTCATAGCCAACATTCTCCAATCAGGCAACATTCTTGTAAATCTCCTCTGCACCCTTTCTAGTGCAATCACATCTTTCCTATAATGTGGTGACCAGAACTACACACAGTACTCCAGCTGCGGCCTAAACCATTGTTTTATACAGTTCAAGCATAAGCCCCATACCTCGATTAATAAAGGAAAGTATTCCATATGCCGCCTTAACCACCTTATCAACTGGCCTGCTACATTCATGGATCTGTGGACCTGCACTCCAAGGTCCTTTTGTTCCTCTACACTTTATGTATCGTATTATTTAAAATGTATTCCCTTGCCTTGTTAGACCTCCCCAAATGCATTACCTCACACTTATCCTGATTGAATTCTATTTGCCACTGTTCTGCCCACCTGACCATCTGCAATGCACAGATTTCTTCTTCATTATCAACCACACAGCCTATTTTAGTGTCATCTACAAACTTCTTTATCATACTGCCAACATTCAAGTCCAAGTCATTGATATATACCACACAAAGCAAGGGACCCAGAACTGAGCCCTGTGGAACCCCCACTGGGTACAGCCTTCCAGTCACAAAAACACCCATCAACCATGCCTCCGGGCCAATTTTGGATCCAACTTGCCACTTTGCCCTGGATCCCATGGGCTTTTACTTTCATGACCTGCCTGCCATGTCGGACCTTATCGAAAGCTTTGCTAAAATCCATATACACTACATCAAACGTACTGCCCTCATCGATCCTCCTGGTTACCTCCTCGAAAAATTCAAGCAAGTTAGTCGGACACGACCTTCCCTGAACAAATCCATGCTGACTGACCTTGATTAATCAGTGTCTTTCCAACTGAAGATTTATCCTGTCCCTCAGAATTTTTTTCCAATAATTTTCCCACCACTGAGGTTAGGCTGACTGGCCTGTAATTACCCGGTCTATCCCTTTCTCCCTTTTTAAACAAAGGTACAATATTAGCAGTCCTCCAATCCTCCGACACCGCACCTGTAGCCAGAGAGGAGCAGGAGTGCTTCCTCTGGGCCCCAAAGCTCCCTCTCTCCGATCCCCCTCCCCCTGATTTGTCCCTGATTAGAATAGCATGGGTGAGTCTTTGATACTGACAGCCCCCTCTTGGTAAATTGTAGTAGGTTATGCGAATTTCAGTCAGCTTGCACTTCTCTGAGGAGATGTTTGCTGCACACAGCACCTTGTCATTAGGAAATGTAACATTGAATTTGACATGTCTTATCTCACTGGTTCCATTAACAATATGTGAGAAATTCTGTGGCTGATGAGCTGATAAATAGAAACATAGAAAATAGATGCAGGAGTAGGCCCTTCGAGCCTGCACCACCATTCAATAAAATCATGGTTGATCATTCACCTCAGTACCACTTTCCTGCTTTCTCTCCATACCCCTTGATCCCTTTAGCCGTAAGGGCCACATCTAATTCCCTTTTGAATATATTTAACGAACTAGCATCAACAACTCTCTGCGGTAGAGAATTCCACAGGTTAACAACTCTGAGAGAAGAAGTTTCTCCTCATCTCGGTCCTAAATGGCTTACCCCTTATCCTTGGATTGTGTTCCCTGGTTCTGGACTTTCCCAACATTGGGAACATTCTTCCTGCATCTAACCTGTCCAATCCCGTCGGAATTTTATATGTTTCTATGAGATCCCCTCTCAAACTTCTAAACTCCAGTGAATACAGGCCCAGTCAATCCAGTCCCTCCTCATATGTCAGTCCTGCCATCCCGGGAATCAGTCTGGTGAACCTTCGCTGCACTCCCTCAATAGCAAGAACATCCTTCCTCAGATTAGGAGACCAAAACTGAACACAATATTCCAGGTGAGGCCTCACCAAGGCCCTGTACAACTGCAGTAAGACCTCCCTGCTCCTATACTCAAATCCCCTAGCTATGAAGGCCATTTGTCTTCTTCACCGCCTGCTGTACCTGCATGTCACCTTTCAATGACTGATGTACCATGACAGCCAGGTCTCGTTGCACCTCCCCTTTTCCTAATCTGCCGCCATTCAGATAATATTCTGCCATCATGTTTTTGCCACAAAAGTGGATAACCTCAAATTTATCCACATTATACTGCATCTGCCATGCATTTGCCCAATCACCTAACCTGTCCAAGTCACCCTGCAGCCTCTTAGTGTTCTCCTCACAGCTCACACCGCCACTCAGCTTAGTGTCATCTGCATACTTGGAGATATTACATTCAATTCCTTTGTCTAAATCATCAATGTATATGGTAAATAGCTGGGATCCCAGCACTGAACCTTGCGGTACCCCACTAGTCACTGCCTGCCAATCTGATTCGGTTGGTCCTTATGCATGTCATAATGTTGCCTGTTGAATTGGAGAATTGATCGCATGCACACAAAGCAGCTCACCAATACTCACCTGTACATCAATTCAAATTTGTGACTTTCTCCAATCGTTGCTGTTTGCTGACTTATTTCCTCTTTAACTGCAGGGATGTGCCTTGGCCGAAAGGTTTTAGTACATTCCCAAAGGAGTGAGGGGGAGGTGTCAGGCGAGTCATTAGTAAAGGGTATTGTAATAACATATTAACCCACGACTGAGGCAGAGGGGAAACGTGTGCGGGTGGTAGGAGGAAGCCAGTCTGCCGTCGGGAATCTCTCCGTCTGCTTCGGCAACTTTGCAACAATCCTAACAGCTGGCTGCTTCCTGGCTAGCATGGCAGAAATCCTTGTTAACACTTCCTGTCTTTGTGAATTTTGTTTTCATTAAGGTGAGGGATGTTAGTGCTAGGGAATGGAACGTGTTGCATTTCAGACATCCACTGTTAACTTTAGGCACTTCGAGGTCAGGTGTATATCAGTTGGATTTATAGCAAAGCTCGTTCTACTCTGTCCAAATCTCAGGTTGCGTGACACCAGCTGTGCAACGTTTTTTCCACTTCCTACAGCAGCGTCTTTAAATGCGATTACTGGTGAGCAGTTTATGCTGCAGACCATGGCCACTGGACTTTGAGATTGGCTGACGCAGAACCTTTAGAGATGAGACATTTGTCCCACGAGTCTGGATAGGATTTGAGTTCGGTGTCAGAGATGAAAGGCCAGTGTCCAATCACTACACTGTTGCCCAGTCAATACTCTGAGCAATCGGTTCATGTCATTACTCCAGGCCTATTGTCTATCTCTGGTTAGCCGTGGCTAAAGAGAAGTCCCAGTTCATATTGATATTAAATTATGCTTGTGTAAACAAAAACGTAGTTTATCTAAAATTGTACCGCACTGTACACGGACGATTGCTCCCAAAGTTAAAGCTCTCTAATGAGATTTTATTAAATTTGTTTGTGTATTAAACATAAGGCAGAATTCAAGCTTGATACTTTCATGTTCGGCAGGCAACTATTATTAATTTCAAAGATTGCTATCCACTCATGCAGAGCTTCCTGATTGAAGCGGTTAATGAAGTTGTGTTCAGTGCATTTGTACTTTATAGCTCTGTTCCCCAGTTAAAGATTTTCTGAGGGGTTTGGATTGAATACAATGCAAATTTGTGGGTCTCAGTTTATTTAACCCTTTACTGTCATGGTACTTAATCTGCTGAAGTGAGTACTTTAGAAGCAACTTCGAGAGATTCTGTAGTGAAATGGGTTAGCACTTTGCAGTTTCAAATGTGGGACACGATGGGGCCGAAATTCAGTCTCCCGAAAATGCCTCTTACCGTCGGAAAGTGGCGGCCAAGCGACAGTCGAGTGGGCGCCGATTTGGAGTCCAATGGCCGCCGGCAACGAAACTCACCTTGGGTGGTGGTTCCGGTGGCCCCGCTGCTGCCGACTGCCCTAAGTGCGTCATCAAAGCACGCGCCACTGATCTCCCGCACCTCCACCGAAATTCAGCTACAAAAATCTTGGGGCCGCCGAGCGGTGCTCGCAACAACTTTTCCTGTCGGTGCACCTTGCTTTCAGTGTGTGCGACATGGCAGTGCAACGGCCATTCAATGGGCAGGCCCATTGCCGCGGCCACCATGTATTTTTTTGTTGGCCGACTGCTAGGTCGGCTCAACTATTATACCCCCGGGTTCGGCCGGGCCACCAACAGGCAGCCTGGCGCCTCCTCTTGGGTGCCAGGCCGCTGGACCGGCTGAAACCCTCCCTGGTGGACCTAACTAAAATATTCACAGAGCTCTCGTAGTGGCTCTCCACTTTAAGTGAAGGGGAGAGCCACGATGACGCATTCGCATCATGCTGACTGACACTGGCGGAGTCTCCAACCCGCCTCCACATCCGTCCCTCTAGAGTGCTCACCGCCGCATTTCCACCCCATTATGACCGACTTCTGGTCCACTCCAAAAAAAACGACAAAGAGCTGAATTTCGCACAGGAGGCCACCTCATCCACTGCGGTGGTGAAAACACGTCAGAAGCACTGAATTTCTGCCCCGATGAGTCCAACTGATGGGATGAAAGTCAACAGTCGTTGACAGCTGTAAAGATCCTAAGGGAAATGAGGTTGGATTGTCTCGACCCAACACCCCATCGGCCCAGTCTGCTGCTCAGACCTGTCCATAATTTGCCACAAATTTACCATGTTGGTGAGAGAGGCCACAAGGATGTGGGGTGAGGGGAGAGAAAAGAAAGTTCCTTTGAGGCTGGCAATCTGTTGCAAGAACTTTAACCTTCATTTTACCTCTGTTATACCCGACAAAGAAATATCATAGAATCATAGAAGTTTACGGTTCAGAAGGAGGCCATTTGGCCCATTGTGTCTCTGCCGGCCGAAAAAGAGCTATCCAACCTCCTGCTTTCCAGCTCTTGTTCCGTAGCCTTGTAGGTTACAGCACTTCAAGTGCATATCCAAGTACTTTTTAAATGTGATGAGGATTTCTTAGAGAAAGAACTTCAATTATTTAGCCCCTTATTATCACAGGACATCTCCCAGCTTTTTTTTTACAATCAAATTTTCACACAGCCAGGTCTTACAAACAATAAACGAATGAAGGAGCAGATGATTTGGTTTTGCTGCCGTTAGTCTCCTAGTGAACAAGCCTCACTCTGCTCTTCCTTCAATAGTGCCATGGGATCTTTTCCATTCCCTTCAGCGGACAGATGAGGACTGGTTTTAATGTCTCATCCAAAAGATTGGTGGCATTGCTGGTATGGAAAAATGACGGATTGCCTAACGTTAACATCTCTTGCCTGGATGAACACACAAGTTCACGCAAGCAAATCATTTTCAATGAGAGGGAATTAGTTTGTAAAGGTGAAGACCTGGATAGAGCACAGATTGGCATCTAAGTGTAAATTGTACATATCCAGTTTAATGCGCTTAGAAAACTTTACAATGATACCTGAGCAACAGTTAGACAGAGGCAATAAACCTGTCTGAGCGGAGGAGTGTCGGAACTTTACACAAAGTCACTGACGGTGAGGGTCAGCAGCACACGGAGAATTGGCAGCACCATGTGGAATTAAAAGCCATGCTGGGAGGGGGTTGTTTTAGTCAATCACGGTAATGTGTTGCTCTCCTTGCAATGTGGTACACTGCCGTTCTGTGCATTTATTTATTGCCGAGAGCATGCAGAAATCAAGCGCAGGTCGCGGAAGGAGCGTGCGGAAAACCTGTCCCACCCTCCCTTTCCTTCAAACACTGTCTGTCCCACCTGTGACAAAGACTGTAATTCCCGTATTGGACTGTACAGCCACCTAAGAACTCATTCTAAGAGTGGAAGCAAGTCTTCCTCAATTCCGAGGGACTGCCTATGATGATGATGATGGTTTAACTATACAGGGTTTTTTTCATTTTACTTAATTTTCTCCCCATCAGTTCTGAAATCACTCATTCCTCTTAGAATGTGGCTCTGCAGTTTCCCACAGCACGTGAGTCATTTTCATGTGCAAGGATCAGAAGGCTATTCAATTGGCATGACAGCCAACCTCGCAACGCATGCCTGCGCCCTCGCATACACGTGCACGCACACACGTACCTGCGCACACACGTGCACATGTACCCGCGCAAACATGCACATGTACACGCACAGAAACACACATGCACACGTACCCGTGCGCACACGCACACATATGCACATGCACACACTCGTGCGCACATGCCTACGTACGCGCGCACACATACCCACACACGCACAAGCACCCACACGCACAAGCACACACACGTACCTTCGCACAGGCACGTGCACACACATGCACATGCACACACAGGTACCTCCGCACACGTGCACACACACACGCGCGCACACATTGGGAAGCAATTACAAATGGGAACTGTGGATCAGTTTTCCTCTCCCTAGTGCTGAGTGCTGAGCTTGTTGTAACAGTTCCATTGTAGCCCTGGATACGATCACCTAACTTAGCGCAGAACACTGATCGACTATGGGCCTTTCTGCTCTGTGTAGCTCAGTACAATGGCCTCAATTTTCCCCACGGCTGTATCTTGGCGTACTTGAAGAGCTATACCCGTTTTTCTTTTGGCCTAACTACGGCAAAAAAAATCATCCAAGTTTCCCCGTTTGAATTGTTCATTTTGGTGCCGCCTAGCTTGTCCTTTAGCTTTGGAGTGGAACCTAAGATCTGCGCCAAAAAGATCGGGTTGCCATGGTAATGAGGGACACACTGCGGGCTGAGGCTGGAAAGTGAAACATACAACACTGGAAGCTCACAGCAACCTGCACAAGCACCTTGCACATTGCAGCAGCTTACCAGCATTAAATTGTTGGTGTTTATGACAAAAGTCTATCCCCCCTCCCCTCACCCGCCCCCCACCCGCTCCTCCCCCCAATGTTGGTGTCAGTACCCGCTACTATCCCAGGCCAAAGGGCCTCCCCCCCCCCCCCCCCCCACTCTTTTAGCCCTCCCCCTCCTCCCCCACACCACCCCCCCCATCCGGGCGGGGAACTGTGCATCTGCTGTGCTGATTCTTTTACCTGCACCGATTTTCTTAACTGCCCAGAAGGTTTTACCAGAGAGGTCAGATACGCGGTCTTAATTGGAGTAAATTGGAGCTGGCCAAACTTGCTTAAATGGCCAGAATTGGCACGGGTGGCAGGTTACGACCCCAATAAGGAAAAAAAAAACGAACCTAAAAAATTGTAACTAACTGAGTTACTCTGGTGCACAATCTTTGGGGCAACTTGGATTTTTTAATTGAGGCCAAAAAAACGGCGCAAATAACTGGAAAATTGAGCCCCATATGATGTACTTGTCCCATATGTAGCAATGGTCCTTGTAATTCAAAAAGTAATTCATTGAGCAAAGCAATTGACATGCTATAGTTTTGTGTTAAATGATCTCATTGTGGGAATATTTACCTCTTAGTTTTTAAGATGTATCATGTACAAGACACTTTTTTTCCCTGTTGATTCTTTCCTGCATTTTGCAAATCTCCCCTCCTGTGAGATGTGCAATTTCAATAGCAACTGGTAGGTCGGGCGACCTGGTTCAAGGTGTACAGGCCCTCTCGATCTGGGGACTAGGTATGAGGGTGGGTGAATTGACTCATCTTTTGCAGTTGCATGTTTGAAACCACCTTTTATAAAAATATATTATATATATATAAGCAGCAAAGAGTCTAGGACCCTGTGTGAATGTAAATCAGCCGAAACTGCTTGATGCCTCATAACAGCTTTCTATCTATCTTGTATTTTTCAGCGGCATTATGTACGGCTTTGTCATGGCGATGACCAGCCTTGGCCAGCTTACCGAGCATGATTTCTACTTCACCGACTGTTTGTTCTTTGGAGCTTTGATTTCAGCCACTGACCCAGGCAAGTAACGAAGGAAAAGTTCGATGACAAAGCAAACCATGTGTGGCAGACAGCCGTGGGTCATACATACCACCGCCACTAGTGATTGCTGCCACATCAGCATCTGATTCCCACTTTTCATCACTCCACCATTGGCGGCCATGCCCTCAGGCGCCTAGGCCTTAAGCTCTGGAATTCCCTCCCTAAACCCCTCTGCCTCTCCCATCTCTCTTTTCCCCCCCCCCTCTAAGTCCTTAACTCTTTGACCAAACTTTTGGCCAGCTATCCTAATATCTCTGCATGTGGCTCAGTGTCAAATTTTGTCTGATAACATACTCGTGAAAATCAGGCTGTTTACAAAAAGCTGATTCTTGGTGTTTTTTCTGCATTCCGAGGCATGGTGATTGGGGGGAAGGGAGGAAAGGAGAAGGTTGATAGATGTAACTTAAAGAGAGGAAGTCTTGCCCTTAATAATAGTGATTTCAACCTTAGCATCGGAACATTGCTGCTGCAAGCCCAACTCCTTCCAATTTATCTCCAGTCCTCCCAGTCCAGCCTGTGCTGTAGTTGAACTGGCTCCTATTTGTTTTATGGGAACAGAGGCTCTTGACGCAGGCAACTGTTAGGGTTAACATCTCCTGTCACATCCCAAACTGAACCGCAGGGCCGGTCCGCGGAGAGAAGAGTGTCATGGTTTAAGGTCTGAGATCTGACGTTTGATTTACTGATGGTGAACTTTGATAACTGCTTCACAACAGACACCTGTTTTAAAAAAAAAATATAGAGATTTTTTTTTACCCAGCTTACACTTCAGAAACTTTTAAGCAGCCTACTCAAAAATGAGACGATACAGTGCAAAACCGGGTGGGTGGGAATTCTAACGGGAGGCAAACACAGGCAGGTTTTTCTCCCTCCTGGTGAAACCCATCCAGCAGGCTCCAGGACCTATTATTATGGAACGCAAAGGCCTGAGGCCTATTGCATGGAGGTGCACTAGACACGGGGGCAATGTGCGCATAAAGTGCTTCGTGCTCTGGGAACTTGGCAAGACTTGGATTGCAAATGGAGTCCGCTCCCCATAATGCAACTGGTGCACCCACGAAATGCAAGGGTGGGCCGCAGGGATCATTATTATTTAAAGAAAATTAGTAATGCTTCACAATACAATGGCCGCTCAGCTTACCTACAGCCAGTATTCTCTTTAATTTTTCTTTGGCTGCGCGACCTGCGTGTGTGCATTCTCGCCCATCTAAGAGCTGGTGAGCCGGCTGAACTGTTGAGCTTCAAAAGGAGCGATTTTTGCTGGGGGCAGGCAAGGTTGGGGAGGCGGGGGGGGCGGGGGAGGGCGGGGGGAGCCATCTTCCCCTCCTTCCCCACTGAAAGTCTGATGGCCATGTTCGCACCAGCAATTGATGTGCTGCTGGGGCAGAGAATCTCAACCCCGTAAACTCTTGCAGCAAGTCACGAGCCGTACGCTGAGAGCAGCATTCAAATACTGGAAGGAGCCCAACCTTGCATTATCGTGTGAGGCCCGTTCACTTGTGCACGAGCGCTCTGCGCGCTTGAGCGGCAGCAGGCCCACTGTGCGCTGGTGTAACATTATCAGCCCCAGTGTTCGGCAGTGGTGTAGACAATGTGGGTCTTGGTGGGTGCAGAGGAGGTTTGCTAGAATGGTCCCAGGGATGAGGGACTTCAGCTATCTGGAGAAGCTGGGGTTGTTCTCTGGAGCAGAGAAGGTTAATGGGAGATATAGTCGAGGTGTTCACAA
Organism: Pristiophorus japonicus; assembly: GCF_044704955.1. Classification (NCBI taxonomy): domain Eukaryota; kingdom Metazoa; phylum Chordata; class Chondrichthyes; family Pristiophoridae; genus Pristiophorus; species Pristiophorus japonicus. The sequence continues at coordinate 226,633,897 of NC_091982.1, read as the reverse complement.
TCATGAGGCGTTTTGATGGAGTAAATCAGTAGATAAGGAGAAACAATTTCCAGGGGCAGGAGGATTGGTAACCAGAGGGCACAGATTTAAGGTCATTGGCTAAAGACCCAGAGGAGAGATGAAGAGGAATTTCTTGACGCAGAGAACTGTCAGTTCTTAGATTTCTGCTCAATCAGGTGAACCATTCATTGGTCCTGACACAGATATCTAGTCTCCAGCTGCAGAACATCCCTGCTGCTAACAGCGAAACGTGAGATTTTAATGCTAATAGCACAGGGACTTACACTGGCTGTAAAACCAAATGGATTCGCCTTCCTCCCTGCCACAAAAAGAACTGCAATCCTGTGCTCGCTTCCTGCAGGAGTATTTCCAGTGAAGTGTTTTGCTATATTTTGGATTGGAAGAGTGTGCACATCATTGGCGCCTTTCAAATGCTGCTGCATGCTACTGGAGGGTTGCCTAGCAACAGCAGCATAGCACTGATCAAGAGCCTGCAGGGCCTGTGACCAAGTGACGATCAACTCCTCAGGAAGCCTCCGTTATATTCCAGCAGCTGCAGTTACCTCGGGGTTAAGGCCTGGTTGGGGTTAATCTTGTCCAGCCCAGCCTCCTGCTACCCGCCCAACTAATAGTTTGCTCTGTTGTTGTTTCTCCACGCACAGTGACGGTGCTGGCCATCTTTCACGAGCTCGACGTGGACACACAACTCTACACGCTGCTCTTCGGGGAGAGTGTTTTGAATGATGCAGTCGCCATAGTCCTGACTTTGTAAGTGTCGAACCGCACACGAGGCCCGAATCAGAGCTGGTTTTCGAGTAGCTGATGTCACCAGGGTATGGGTTGGTAACAAGATGCTGTATTTCAGATGGGCAGGATTCAGGTTCGCCCAGGTGACTCGCACCACAACATTGTGATACAAGGCCACAGTGCTTCTAATATCGAAACTCTAGGCATAAAAAATCATTCTATATTTTCGATTAACTCCAAATAACATTCCTTCCTTTTGGGGGCTGGTGTAATATACTCCCCTTTACATTCACAAATCACCTCGCAGGGGAACAGTTTATATACCGAGAATAATTACAGGCTGCAGCTAGCAACCAGTGCCTCCTACATCCTCTTTCCTTTGATGTTTCCTTTAGTTCTGTTCTGTCCAATTCACAAACTATTGACACACAGTCTTGTACACTGAAGAGATTTAGAGCCTGCGATTACTGTTGCCGATATTAGTGGCTGAATGTTTGATGCATTCTCTTGTCCGTTATTTTAGCAGAAGTTTGGCCTGTTTAACATTATAGCTCAACACTTGTGTTGAAATACCAGAGAGAGATATGTCACACACATGTTTTAGGCATTGGCCTGCTGATACTGGCTTCAATAATTTGAAGGCTTAAATCTCGACTGGCCACCAGTATTTCAACTCAAGTAATAAATGGTGATCGGGACAAAAGAGAATTAAAATTTCCTGAGATAATTACTGATGAGGAAGGCCATTCGGCACATCTTATTTTATCCATCCAGAAAGGTCCTAAAGTTCCCCACATTGTAACTCCAATTATTAAGTGATTCCAGGACTTTATCTCCAATACTCGATCTGGAAATCCTTCAGTTCTGTTTTGTAAAGTTCACAAACCATGGACACGGAGTCATGTACACAGAGTTAGAAATGACTGATTGCACACATCGATCACTCTTTGTACATTGCTAATATTAGGCCTCGAATTACTGTTTACTAGTTTGTGGCCCCTTGTTCAACTTTCAAACGGTTATTTAATGTAATTTAGATTTACTTTTCCCATTTCTTAAACAATAGTTTATAACTGTAAATGTTCACCCCTCTGACACCATCCTTCCAGGCTGAAAAGCTCAGGTTTCACCGGTCTTGCCTCATAACTCAGGCCCCTGACACGAGGGATCAACCTATGGCTCTTCTTTGCACTGCCTCTTGTGCTTGACGGGCACAAAGTATTCAGGGTGTGCTGCGACTAGAACGCTATAAGGGTTCATTACTACTTCCCATGGCTTGCTTGGCTTGCTCTGCGCTGGTTGGTCATAGTCAGCGTTAAGTCCACTAAGACTCCTTTATCTTTATCCTGAGCTATTTCAGCATCATTCATGGAATATGGGTGTCGCCTGTTTTTGCTGTACTTTGTACTTACCTGCATTAAATTTAATCTCTTATTGTTCTGCCCACTCATTCTGCAATTTCTGAGCTGCCTCCTCCAATTACACTGCTTCTCCTAGTTTGGTATTATTTGTAAATTTGGCTCCTTTGCGTTGAATTTTTGAATCCAGGTCATTTATGTAAATTAGAAACAGTAATGGTCCCAGTACCAAGCCCGGAAGCATCTCACTGAATCCTTCCCCCACCCTGACATAACTCCTTGATCAAGTACCCATTGTCTTCCACTGTTCAGCCAGTTTATTATCCATTTGCAAGATTTTTCCTGAATCGTCACAGCTCTGAGTTTAATTAATAGCTTGTCAAAAGCATTTTTGAAATTTAAGAACACCGTGTCATCGGGCTTTCACAGTCCACTTGAGTTGTCACTTCCTCAAAGTAGTTGAGGCAAGTTCTTCCCCTAATGAATCAATGCTGAATCCTGTATATTAGAATCATACAATCACGAGAATTTACAGCATGGAAGGAGGCCTTTTCGGCCCATCGTGTCCGCGCCGGCCGACCAAGAGCCACCCAGCCGAATCACACTTTCCAGCTCTCGGTCCGTAGCCCTGTAGGTTATGGCACTTTAAGTGCACATCCAAATACTTTTTAAATGTGGTGAGGGTTTCTGCCTCTACCACCCTTTCAGGCAGTGAGTTCCAGACCCTCACCACCCCCTGGGTGAAGAAATTTCCACTCATATGTGCTCTAAACCTCCCTCCCCCACCCCCAATTCCTTTAAATCTATGCTCCGGGATTGTTGACCCCTCTGCCAAGGGAAATAGGCCCTATCTATTCACTGTATCCAGGCTCCTCATAATTTTATCCTCCTCAACTACTTGGAAAGACATGATTTAATCAAGGACAGTCAGCACCTTGGTCACCAGATCAGCCATGATCTTATTGAATGGCGGAGCAGGCTCGAGGGGCTAGATGGCCTGCTCCTGTTCCTAATTCTTATGTTCTTATGTTCAATCAGATCTCCCCTCAGCCTCTCCTTTGTTCCAAAGAAAACAGACCCAGCATCTCCAATCTTTCCTCATAGCCAAAATTCTCCAGTCCAGGCAACATTCTTGTAAATCTCCTCTGCACCCTTTCCAGTGTAATCACATATTTCCTGTAATGTGGTGACCAGAACTGCAGACAGTACTCCAGCTGCGGCCTAACTAGTGTTTTATATAGTTCAAGCATAACCTCCCTGCTCTTGTATTCCATGCCACGACTAATAAAGGCAAGTATTCCATATGCTGCCTTAACCACCTTATCTACCTGGCCTGCTACCTTCAGGGATCTGTGGACCTGCACTTCAAGGTCCCTTTGTTCCTCTACACTTTTCAGTGTCGTACCATTTAATGTGTATTCCCTTGCCTTGTTAGACGTCCCAAAATGTATTACCTCACATTTATGCGGATTGAATTCCATTTGCCACTGTTCTGCCCTCCTGACCAGTACATGGATATCTTCCTGCTGTCCGCAGCTTTCTTCTTCTTTATCAACCACACAGTCTATGTTAGTGTCATTTGCAAATATTTTAATCATACCCCCAACATTTAGGTGCAAGTCATTGATATATACCACAAAAAGCAAGGGACCCAGCACTGAGCCCAGCGGAACCTCACAGGATACAGCCTTCCAGTCACAAATACACTCATCAACCATTACCCTTTGCTTCCTGCTTCCGAGCCAATTTTGAATTCAACTTGCCATTTTACCCTGGATCCCATGGGCTTTTACTTTCGTGACCAGTCTGCCATGTGGGACCTGATCAAAAGCTTTGCTAAAATGCATATACATTACTTCATATGCACTGCCCTCATTGACCCTCCTGGTTACCTCAAAAAATTCAATCAAGTTAGTCAGACACGATCTTCCCTTAACAAATCCATGCTGATTTGTCCTTGATTAAATAATGTCTTTCCAAATGAAGATTTATCCTGTCCCTCCAGGATTTTTTTCCAATAATTTTCCCACTACTGTGGTTAGGCTGACTGGCCTGTAATTACTCGGTCTATCCCTTTCTCCCTTTTTAAACAAAGGTACCACATTAGCAGTCCTCATTTCCTCTGGCACCACACCTGTAGCCAGAGAGGATTGGAAAATGATGGTCAGAGCCTCTGCTATTTCCTCTTTTGCTTCTCTTAACAGCCTGGGATACATTTCATCCAGGCCTGGGGATTTACCCACTTTCAAAACTGTTAAGCCCCTTAATACTTCCTATCTCACTATGTTTATCTCATCTAATATTTCATATTCCTCCCTCATTGTAAAATCTGCATCGTCCCTCTCTTTTTTGTGAAAACAGATGCAAAGTATTCATTAAGAATCCTACCCACGTCTTCTGCCTCCACACACTGATTTCCTTTATGGTCTTTAATAGGCCCCACTCTTTCTCTAGTTATCCTCTTGCTCGTAATGTATTTATAAAACATCTTTGGGTTTTCTCTGATTTTACTTGCCAACATTCTTTCCTGCTCTCTCTTTGCTTTCCTGATATCTTTTTTAATTGCACCCCTGCACTTTTTATACTTCTCTAGAGTCTCTGCAGTATTGAGTTCTCGGAATCTGTCATAAGCTTCCCTTTTTTTCTTTATCTTACCCTGTATGTCCCTTGACATCCAGGGGGCTCTAGATTTGTTAGCCCCACCTTTTTTTTAAGGGAACATCCTTACTCTGTACCCTCAGGATTTCCTTGAATGCCTCCCACTGCTCTGACACTGATTTACCATCAAATCGCCCTTTCCAGTCCACTTTGGCCAAATCCCATCTTGGCTCAGCAAAATTGGCTTTACCCCAATGGAGAACTTTTATTCCTGGTCCCCCTTTGTCCTTTTCCATAATTACCCTAAATCTAACTTAATGATGATCACTAGCACCAAAATGCTCTCCCACTGATACCCCTTCCACCTGCCCCTCTTCATTCCCCAAAACCAAGTCCAGATAATACTGCACAGATAATCCTCAAGTTTACTCCTGTTTACTCAATCAAACTGACATGGAGTGGTAGTAGAATTAATGTCTCTAATTGCCTGTGTCCATTTTGTCAGCCATTTTGAAGAGAAAGAAAGACTTAGACATTTATATTTATATTTTCCAGTCCTCTTTTGGATCTGGACATGGTGCCGGAGGATTGGAGGACTGCTAATGTAGTACCCTAGTTTAAGAAGGGAGAAAGGGACAGGCCGAATAATTACAGGCCTGTCGGCCTAAGCTCAGTGGTGGGAAAATTATTGGAAAAAATCCTGAAAGATATAATTCACACTTATCTCATGCAGCCATTCCTTCCCGTCGCGCCTAGGCAAAGCTCTGCACACTAGCTTTCTCCGGTGGGGTCACTAGGGGGCGCTACGGGGCAGCGCAAACCAAATGTTGCATCTGTGTCCATACCAGGGGCGTTGCCCACCGACGCGATGCTCTCGGGCGATACTCCTCACCGCAGCCGGTACCGGCACACTGAATTTGCCGAGCAGCGCTAATGCCTGCGCTTGCAGCTGCAAAACCTTTAGCGCCCCTGTTACCACCCTCTCCAGCTGAATTTCTCCCCGCTAGTCCTTTCCTGGGGGTGATGGAACCTAAAGTTGCCGGAGTCGGACTTGTCCCCTTTTTTGAAGCTCATCATGATTATGGCATCTCTAAGATCTGCCGGCATGCTCTCCTCCTTCCAGATAAGGTAAATGAGGTCATATATTCGTGCCAAACGTGCCTCTCCGCCATGCTTCAGTGCTTCGGGGGGAATTCCATCTGCTCCTGTTGCCTTGTTATTCTTCAGCTGGCAGATGGACTTTTCTACCTTGTGCCGGGCTGGGGTTGTGCTGCGATGGTGACGGGTAGCATGCTGCGTGATGGAGTCAAGGACACTCGCGTTGAAGACAGAGTCTCGGTTAAGGGGATCTTCTAAGTGCTCCTTCCAACAGGCACTGACTGCCTCTCTGTCCTTGATGAGTACCTCACCGTTCTTGACCCTCAGTGCGAGAGCATGGGCCTTACACTAAACATCCGTAAGACAAAGGTCCTCTGCCAACCTGATCCTGCCACACAGCACTGCCTCCTGATTGTCCAAGGCCTCGCCGTGGATTTTGATAATGTGGACCATTTTCCATACCGCGGGAGCCTACTGTCAACAAGAGCAGACATTAATAATGAGGTCCAGCACCACCTTCAGTGTGCCAGTGCAGCCTTCGGTCGCCTGAGGAAGAGAGTGTTTGAAGACCAGGACCTCAAATCCTGCATCAATCTCATGGTCTACAGTAATGATACCCGCCCGCCGATATGGCTCAGAGATGTGGACTATGTATAACAGATACCTCAAAACGCTGGACAATTACCACCAACGATGTCTCCGCAAGATCCCGCAAATCCATTGGCAGGACAGATGCACCAGAGAGTTGGTGGTGTCGCTCAGGCCAACTTCCCCAGCATCGAAGCACTGACCACACTCGATCAGCTCCGCTGGCAGGCCACATTGTTCGCATGCCCGACACGAGATCCCCAAAGCAAGCACTCAATGCGGAGCTTCGACACGCCAAGCGAGCCCCAGGTGGGCAGAGGAAACGCATCAAGGACACCCTCAAAGCCTCCCTGATAAAGTGCAGCATCCCCACCGACTCCTGGGAATCCCTGGCCCAAGACTGTCCAAAGTGAAGGAAGTGCATCCGGGAGGGCGCCGAGCACCTCGAGTCCCATCGCCGAGAGCATGCATAAGCCAAGTGCAGGCAGCGGAAGGAGCGTGCGGCAAACCAGTCCCACCCACCCCTTCCCTCAACCACAGTCTGCCCCACCTGTGACAGGGACTGTAGGTCCAGTATTGGACTGTTCAGTCACCTGAAAACTCACTTTGAGTGGAAGCAAGTCTTCCTTGACTCCGAGGGATTGCCTATGATGATGATGGAACCTAAATCAGAGAATGCGTCAACCTTAGCTTATAATTGCACATAGGCTCTGGCAGTGAGCTTGAGCAGTTTTGACAGACACTTAAGCGTGGGTCACCACTGTTCCCTTCAGCAAGGAAATGGTGATTACCAATCGAAGGGGAAAAGAGCAAAACTATTTTAAAAAATCTCCAAAAATGTGTTGATGTCCATGTATATAATGAAAAGCTTATATACTGAGGCTGTTGGGAAAAGTCCACCTTTAGCTTTGAGTAAAAACTTGATATCCCAGTCAGAAAGAATGGGGAATTTTAGCCACAAAAACAGATGGGTTGTGGTTCGGTCAGATGATAAAATTTAAAAAATCTCAAACCCACCTCCAACCCCCCCCCCCCCCAACTTCCGGATTTAGTGGAGGCGGGACAAGGGGCGGCTAGCCAACCCGCATCCCAGGAGGCAGGTTGGAAATTTTAATGTTTTAATGAGACTGCTAGCCTTTGATTTAACCTGTTAAGCTGATTTATCAGCGGTCAGCCGGGTTTCCCAGGCTTTGGGAAACCCGACAGCTGAAGGGAGGTGAGGAGAGCTTTGGGGAGAAGGTGAGTACCTTTACAGCACCACTTGTGGGCCAGGAGGACCAGGGCACTTCCACCTGGCCCCCCCCCCCCCAAGCTCCCCCGTCATCAGATCCCCCCTCCCCCCCTCCAATACCAAGACCCGCAGGGCCGAGGATCGAACTGCCCCAGATCCCAGTAGCAATTGCAAGCTCCCTACCTGTTCATGCAGTCTGCTTCCCATCCGACTGCAAGCAAAGCCAGTCAATCAGGCTGACATCCGGGCGGGGGGCCTGTCCAGGAGAGACGTCGCATGTAGTGGAGCTAACAATCCACAGTGGGGAAAACTGGAACAGTTTCCTTGAAACTCCGTAACCCAGCCCTGTCAATATCGGGGCCAAGGTGTTTGGCAATATGTCAATTCTAGTTTGCAAAAGTGATTTAAATTGAGCAACGTCACAAGAAAACAACAGCTTATTGCTGCAAGGTGCACTTTTTTCTGCTTCCTTTGATTTGCACGTCGTGCTCCCCTGGAGAAGGGAGGTCAGTCCTGGGAAATGATATTTGTGTATTCTGGTTGAGTCAAGCATGGATTACAACTCTAGAAAATGGTACTCACTGCACAGATGTAAACTCCCGAGAGATTTAGTAATTTCCAATGCATTTGTGTTGTTTGTGAAAATTATTACAATTTAAAAAAATTAGTGAGGGAGATGTGGCTGAGAGTGAAGGCTGAGGTAACACTGGAGACTGCTGCCTGGATCATGGCACGCAGTCAGCAGGAAATTGGCGTCACGCTGAAAAAAGAACGATAGGGCGATAGCACCTTCTTGTTGGTATCTGCGGTGGTTCTCAGTGGAAATCACTTCAGCCTCGACCTGGTATTAAGCATAAGCCGGCACCATAATATTCCACAACGTGTTGGGCATTAATTGTCACTGCACTAGCCGATTCACTCAGAGAAGACACACAAAGATGGCTGAGGTGGGGAATTAGAGTATGTCCCACTGATGCAATTGGTACAACCTCTGCCTTTATGGTGAAGGCACGTTGGGCCACATGCAGATAGGATAATTACACAGCAGCTATCCTATGCTGTGTACCTGACCCAGGAAGTGCTTGATGCTGACACTTGGTGCTAAAAGGGGACGTGTTCTACTCCTCGGCACTGAGCTCCTGCTCTAACATGGAGGCAGCAAAACTTTTAATGAAAGAGATTTTTGCTTGTGATCCACATGGAAGTAAAAAGAACAAAATGATCCCCATCCTCATGTGGGCGCACACACTCTGCCAAAAGTGTATGCGTGAATGTGTGAATTGATGCCAGTGTTGGCATTTAATGAGTTTCAGGATCTCACAATCTTATGTTTTGCTTATTGTCCTTTGTAGATAGCAGCAGCCTCTCAGCACCAGAAACAAGTGAAGTAAATCTAAGAATATTATCAAATATTTGTAAGACCTACCCTTTCTTTAATTGTAAAATGTTTGAAGACATTGGCCCCAAGTTTCGTGCCGCGGCGAAAACGGCGTACCTCGAGCTGGGCGCCTGTTTTCCGTGCCGAAAACTGCGCCTAAAAAAAAGTCCGATATTCTGTCTGCTTGGCGCGCTCTTTGCAGTAGGGGCGGAGCCTAACACTCGCGGCGATTTTCTAAGTAGCAGGGGGTGGGTACAATTTAAATTAGCCTTCGTGGTGCCGGCAACCCTGCACGTGCGCGTTGGAGCGTGCGCGCACGCGCAGTCTCACAGAAACATTGACACTCGGCCATTTTTAAAAATACTGCAGAAAAAGTGAAGATTTGTTTCTTGGACCCCTGCAAAGGCTTGTAATTTAATTTTTTTTGATATTTCTGTGTGTGAGGGAGTGCTTTTAGCAGCACTGCTGAATAAATCACCTGCTGAAATCAGTGAGTTCAGCTTTTCACTGCTAAACTTGCAGAACCGGTGCTGCATTGGTGCATGCAAATTAAGGACTGTGTGTTTGGAGAAATAAGAGTGCCAATTCAACTTTTCAATAATACGTGGTGTTGACAATGCAGCACCCATTTTGCAAATTTAAATGTAAAACTGTCGAAGTGGCTGCCTCTCCCTGTCCAAATGGCCTCAGTCTCCCTGACAGCTCGAAGGCTGCTGCTGTATCTTCGGCTGCCGGCCAGCCACTGACGCCGCTGATATCCTATGGCCGAATGGCCTCACGTCCGTCCGCTGCTGATTCTTTGGCTGCCGGCCAGCCACTGACGCCGCCCCTAAAGCGTGGCCGAATGGCCTCAAGAACCTTAATGAGCTGCGTGTGTCCTGCGTTGATTCTTCGGCTGCCGGCCAGCCACTGACGCCGCTGCTATCTCATGGCCGAATGGTCTCACATCGGTCCGTTGATTCTTTGGCTGCCGGCCAGCCGCTGACGCCGCTGATATCTCATGGCCGAATGGCCTCGGGTCCGTCCGGTGCTGCTTCTTCGCAGCCAGCCATGAAGAGAATGAAGGCCTGCCTCAAGCACTGCAGCTCAGCTCGAAGCTTGCTGCCGTCGAGACACTGATGCCATACCGCTGCCTGTCTCCAACATGAAAGGCCTGCCTGAAGCACTTTCACACAGGTAGGAACATGGTTTATTTAATCTTTTCTTTGTTTATAAATTTTTATTCAGGTTGGATTTATTTGTATAAGTATAACTAAGAATTGATTGTAGAATTTAATGACTTCCCTTCCCCCCCTCCCCCCCCCCCCACCATTCCCTACGCCTAATTTGTAACCTCCGCCTGATTTTCTAAAGTGTAGACAAGGTTTTTTCGAGCGTACAAAAATCTTCACTTACTCCATTCTAAGTTAGTTTGGAGTAAGTTTTCACTCACGAAACTTTGAAATCAGGCGTAAGTGGCCGGACACGCCTCCTTTTGAAAAAAAAATTCTGTTCCAAAGTGAAACTGTTCTAACTGACTAGAACTGGAGCAAACTAAATGTGGAGAATTCTGATTTCTAAGATACCCCGTTCTACACCAGTTGCTCCTAAAAAATCAGGAGCAAATCATGTGGAAACTTGGGGCCTACATTTCCCCATTGCAACATTCTCCATTCGGGATTTATCGAATGCTGGTGGAATTGTTAACGATCGGTTGGAGGATATGGTTAAAACCCTGAGAGATGTGAGAAAGGGAATTAAGTGGATAATGCTGAACTTGGCTGTGATGCTGTTAATTGGTTCCTGGCACATTTGAGCCAATCTAGTTGGTAAACACTACATTTTAATTAAAAATAAAATCTGCATAAAATGCTTATTAGAATGCTCTGTAGCAAAGAGATGAACCCGATTATTTTTTTACAAATACAATCCATTTTATATGGGACCCTCTGTTGGGTCAGTCCCCGGACCGGGGTGGTGATTCATTGTGGCCTGCTGCCATCATGAGGATATAGTCCTTGCCACCATGTATACAGCGAAGAGCTGAAGGAGGAGGAAGGGAGAAGCAACCAACTCAGCCCCTTTCTGGCTGGGCTGTACATGATCAACTCATTCGACTGCGGTACCAGTGAAAGCAACCTCAACTCTCCATTCACCAACAGTCCCACATCTTACCTTCCTTCTTTTACTGACTATCACAGCAGCACTTTGGCCACAATGCTACAATAAAAGCCATCACAAAACAAACATTCCAAACCAAATTTATAAACCCAATATGACATAGCAAAGTTAACTCTTCACCCTTGCGCATTCCCTTAGTGCCCGTCTTCCATAAGCCTTTGCCTGTCCCGGTGCTCCTACGCAGTACTTCCCCAGAGGCTGCAGCAAGGCTGCTGGAAGGCTGCTGACTTTCCGTGGGGGAGACTGCAGATGGCCTGGGAGGATGACCTCGAGCAGCTCTGGGCCTAGAAGACCAAGCTTCGGAACTGCATCACTTCGGCATGGGCGGCAGCAGTCCAGGCTGGCTGGCTGACGAGCAACGTTCAGGGCACTCGCAGGGTAGCAGTGGTGGGAGGACAAATGGTGCCATCCTGAGAGAGGATGGCAAGTTCATGCTCCACTGCCACTCACCTGGTGCCTCAGCAATCCTAGTAATCTGTTGCAGGACAGATTGCTGGACTGTTCTGACATGCTGCAAGCCCCCTTTGAACACTGGCAACTGCAGCCATGATAGCAGCAAGCGGCACTTGCATAGCAACAAGCTGAGCTTGCATAGCAACAAGCTTCACTTGCATGACTTCAGTCTGAGCTTCCACTGTAGCACTCGGATGTTGAGTGGCTTCTGCTGGTACTGCAATTGAAGCTTGAGACATTGACCATGAGAAGCAGCGTCATGGTTGGGTCCACAAGTGCGCTAATGGAGTTGCCCATCACTTCCAGGCTGGAAAGCATGAGCTCCAAGCTCTGCGCAAAGCCCTGTGCACGGTTGGTGCTGGATTCCTTGACATTGCACACGTGGTTTCTGGCAGGCCTGCCAGTGCACCGAGAATGTCATTGTGCATACCCACTAGCCTCCCCATCGAAGTACTCAGCTGAGTTCTCTGCAGCAGAAACCATGTGCGACCTCTCTCCCGGCGAGAGGTCTCCATGGCACCTGCGCTACCCTTTTGCCCTGCCCTGGCTGCAGGCCTCTCGTGCCCGGTGACTCACCATGTGCAGGCCCTGTCTCAATGCTATCCGGGGAGGGGCAGCGGGCGGCAGGGGGCGGGGGTGGTGTCATTGAGTGACGGTGTTGTGTCTACAGCGTCACTGCTTTCTTCCTCTTGCAGTTCCTGCACCTCCGCCACTGCCTGGCCAGGTTGCAGTTCTTGGCTATCTGTAAGGAGAAAGACCCAAGGGAAGTGGTGGAGGGGGTGGGGGTGAGTGGGGCTGGTGGGTGGGGAGGTGGGGATGGGGGGTGCGGAAGTAATAAATGCATGCTTCATCATGTGCAGCTTATAAATCAGAAGAGATTGAGTGTTGAGGGAAAGTGGGCTGTGAGAGGAGGATTAGTTATGTGGATACCGTCATCTTGGATTGTTACTGCCCCGCCACTGGCCAGGGGCTCTAATAATCTCCAGTACCCTCTTCTCCATTGGGATAAGGTCATGCAAGCATGCCTGTCTCCCTGTGGACAGCCTCTGATGCCTCCGCTTGTGCACCAGCTTCAGAAAGGGAAGTATGCCAGTGAGTGTGGTGATGCGCCCCTCAAGGTTGAATAGCTGGCAGTGTGTGCAGCTGTGAGATGCGGTGTGAGGCTTGCAGCAGTGTTGAGTGTGTGAGGATGAGGTGAAGCTATGAATGTGAGGTAGGAGTCATGATTGATCGATAACGTTGGTAGGTGAGTGATGGGGGCGTGGTGAATTGAGCAGTGGCTGAGTCTGGTGGTTCAATTGTAAGGATGTGGTATTTGAAGATGGACTCACTGACCTTGACCACTCGTGAGGTCATTAAACTTTTTACGGCACTGCATCCAGGTCCTCGAGGCTACACTGCTGGCATTGACCGCGATTTGGCACAGAGTTTGTCCAGAGGGCCTCCTGGCCCCCTGTGCAGGACCTCTCTCCTCCTGTACATCTCCTGCACTAAGGCCTTCAGTGCTGTGCCAGAGAATCTTGGAGCCCGCGCTCTGCCCCAATGCACCATTATTCAGTGTTGTTCCTGCTCAGACTGTCTTCCCCAGCCACTTCCAACACCTGCTGCAGCCAGAGTGCATCTCTCCTTTAAAAGGTGCAGTCTGCCTTTAGGTACTGCGGGCTAGCTTTAAGTGATTTTAGCCTCATATGAACATAGGAACATAAGAAATAGGAGCAGGAGTAGGCCATACGGCCGCTCTGCCATTTAATAGGATCATGGCTGATCCTGTCATGGACTCAGGTCCACTTCCCTGCCCGCTCCCCATAACCCCTTATCCCCTTATCGGTTAAGAAGCTGTCTTTCTCTGTCTTAAATTTATTCAATGTCCTGGCTTCCACAGCTCTCTGATGCAATGAATTCCACAGATTTACAACCCTCAGAGAAGAAATTTCTCCTCATCTCAGTTTTAAATGGGCGGCCCCTTATTCTAAGATCATGCCCTCTAGTTCTAGTCTCCCCCATCAGTGGAAACATCTTCACTGCATCCACCTTGTTAAACCCCCTCATAATCTTATACGTTTCGATAAGATCACCTCTCATTCTTCTGAATTGCAATGAGTATAGGCCCAACCTCCTCAACCTTTCCTCATCTTGGAATCAACCTAGTGAACCTTCTCTGAACTGCCTCCAAAGCAAGTATATCCTTTTGAAATATGGAAACCAAAACTGTATGCAGTATTCCAGGTGTGGCCTTACCAATACCCTGTAACTGTAGCAAGACTTCCCTGCTTTTATACTCTATCCTCTTTGCAATAAAGACCAAGATTCCATTGACCTTCCTGAACACTTGCTATACCTGCATGCTAACCTTTTGTGTTTCATGCACAAGTACCCCCAGGTCCCGATGTACTGTAGTACTTGGCAATTTTTCTCCATTTAAATAATAACTTGCTCTTAGATTTTTTTTTCTGCCAATGTGCATGACCTCACACTTTCCCACATTATACTCCAGCTGCCAAATTTGTGCCCACTCACTTAGCTTGTTTATGTCCCTTTGCAGATTTTTTGTGTCCTCCTCACACATTGCTTTTCCTCCTATCTTTGTATCGTCAGCAAACTTGGCTACGTTACACTCAGTCCCTTCTTCCAAGTCATTAATATAGATTGTAAATAGTTGAGGTCCCAGCACTAATCCCTGTGGCACCCCACTAATGATCTCGGGCCCCCTGTTGAGGTGTGCAGCCACTAAGGAGCGTGCTCCGCACTAGGCTACCTCTGGTGTCCCCCAATATCTATACTTGGCCCCCTCCTATTTCCCATCTACATGTTGCCCCTTGGCGACATCATCTGAAAACACGGCATCAGTTTCCACATGTTCGCTGACGACACCCAGCTCTACCTCACCACCACTTCTCTCGACCCCTCCACGGTCTCTAAATTGTCAGACTGCCTGTCCGACATCCAGTTCTGGATGATGAGAAACTTTCTCCAATTAAATATTGGGAAGACCGAAGCCATTGTTTTCGGTCCCCACTACAAATTCCATTCCCTAGACACTGACTCCAGCCCTCTCCCCAACTCCTATCTGAGGCTGAACCAGCTTGTTCGCAACCTCGGTGTCATATTTGACTCTGAATTGAGCTTCCGACCACATACCCACAGCATAACTAAGACCGCCTATTTCCATTTCCGTAACATCGCCCGGCTCCGCCCTTGTCTCAACTCGTCCGCTGTTGAAGCCCTCATTCATGCCTTTGTTACCTCTAGACTTGACTCTTCCAACGCACTCCTGGCCGGCCTCCCACATTCTACCTTAGGTAAACTTGAGGTGATCCAAACCCGGCTGCCCGTGTCCAAACTCGGACCAAGTCCCGTTCACCCATCACCTCTTTGCTAGCTGACCTACGTTGGCACCCGGTTAAGCAATGCTACAATTTCAAAATTCTCATCCTTGTTTTCAAATCCCTCCCTATCTCTGTAATCTCCTTTAGCCCCACAACCCCCCGAGATATCTGCGCTCCTCTAATTCTGGCCTCTTGAGTACGCGCTCAACCATTGGCGGACGTGCCTTCTATTGCCTAGGCCCTAAGCTCTGGAATTCTATGCCTAAACCTCTCCGCTTCTCTACACCTCTCTCCTCCTTAAACCTACCTCTTTGACCAAGCTTTTGGTCATCTGCCCTAATTACTCCTTATGTGGCTCGGTGTCAATTATTTGTTTTATAATACTCTGAACCACCTTGGGATGTTTTACTACACTGAAACTGTTGTGCATCTGTAAAGAATGCACTCCCATGTTCCGCCATCAGGGAGCACAACCCCTGAAGTCCCAAGGGATCCCAGCCTCCCTTGGGAGCACTGTATGTAAGCCAGCCCCTAAGGCCTGTTACTCACTCTGGAGGGTCTTAATAAAGTCTGAGGTCACTGTTACTTTAACTTCCCTGTGTGCCATCTCATCTGTGTTAGGAACACAATAACTGGTGACGAGTATACGAATCCAACGCAAAGATGCAACAAACTGTGGGCATCCTGGAGAAGTGCTCGGCGAGTTATCGGTTCTACACGTGCCAGCGATTTGAAGGTCAGGAAGTGGCGAGCTACTTTGCAGAGCTAAGGCGACTTGCAGGACAATGTGAGTTTCATGGCTACCTGGAGCAGATGCTCAGAGACTTTTTTGTACTGGGCATTGGCCACGAGACCATCCTACGAAAACTTTTGGCTGTAGAGACACCGACCCTCAGTAAGGCCATTGCAATAGCACAGGCGTTTATGTCCACCAAACAAATCTCTCAGCACACAAATGCTAGCAATGTTCATAAATTAACTGGAACTGTGTTTGCGATCAGAAATGTACAGGGCAGAAACCACAAGTCTGCAACTGCCAGCAGGCCTAAGGTGACCAAGATGACTGAGTCCGCAACAAAGGATGAATGCAAGGCACTTCACACCTTGTTGGCGTTGTGGAGGCTTCCATTCAGCCTATTCATGCTGCTTCAAAGGGTATGTTTGCAAGAGCTGTGGAACAATGGGGCACCTCCAACGAGTTTGCAGACAAGCTGCAAGCTCTGCAAAACCTGCTAGCCACCACGTGGCAGAGGAAGATCGGTCCATGGTGGATCAAAGCAATTTCGAGCCTGAGAGAGAGGAGGCAGATGCTGAAGTACACGGGGCGCACACATTTTCAAATGTCCACCTATAATGCTAAATGGAAAATTGAATGACTTACCCGTAGCCATGGAACTGGACACTGGCGCTAGCCAATCCATCATGAGTAAAAAGATGTTTGAGAGACTGTGGTGCAACAAGGCACTCAGACCAGCTCTGAGCCCCATCCACATGAAACTGAGAATGTACACCAAAGAGCTCATCACTGTCCTGGGCAGCGCCATGGTCAAGGTCACCTATGAGGGCACGGTGCACGAACTGCCACTCTGGATTTTCCCGGGCGATGGCGCCACACTGCTTGGAAGGAGCTGGCTGGACAAATTCCGCTGGAACAGGGATGACATCCGACTGCTATCATATGTCGATGAGGCCTCATGTACCCAGGCTCTTAACAAGTTTCCTTCCCTTTTTGAGCCAGGCATTGGAAACTTTTCCGGGGCGAAGGTGCGGATCCACTTGGTCCCAGAGGCACGACCCATTCACCACAAGGCATGAGTGGTACCTCACATGATGAGAGAGAGAGTGGAAATCTAGCTGGACAGGCTGCAACGCGAGGGCATCATCTCCCCAGTGGAATTCACCGAGTGGGCCAGCCCAATTGTTCCAGTACTCAAAAGTGATGGCACGGTCAGGATTTGCGGCGATTATGAAGTAACTATTACTTATTTCTCGCCACAGGACCAATACCCGCTACCTAAGGCAGACGACCTATTAGCGACACTGGCAGGAGGCAAGACGTTCACCAAGCTCGACCTGACTTCGGCCTACATGACGCAGGAGCTGGAGGAGTCTTCGAAGGGCCTCATCTGCATCAACACGCACAAGGGACTGTTCATCTACAACAGATGCCCGTTTGGAATTCGGTCGGCTGCAGCGATCCTCCAGAGAAACATGGAGAGCCTACTCAAGTTGGTACCACGCACGGTGGTTTTTCAGGATGATATATTGGTCACGGGTCGGGACACCGTCGAGCACCTATAAAACCTGGAGGAGGTCCTCCAGCGACTGGATCACGTAGGGCTGTGGCTGAAGAGATCGAAATGCATCTTCATGGCAAAAGAAATTGAGTTTTTGGGGAGAAAGATCGCGGCGGACGGCATTCGGCCCACAGACGCCAAGATCGAGGCTATCAGGAACGCGCCCAGACCACAGAACGTCACGGAACTGCGGTCGTTCCTGGGACTCCTCAACTATTTTGGTAACTTCCTACCAGGTTTAAGCACCTACTTAAAGCCCCTACACATGTTATTGTGTAAAGGTGAGAACTGGGTATGGGGAAAAATAACAAGTAATTGCTTTTGAGAAAGCCAGAAACATTTTATGCTCCAACAAGCTGCTTGTATTGTATAACCTGTTGCTAGCATGTGATGCATCGTCGTACGGAGTCGGGTGTGTATTACAACAAGCTAATGTTGCGGGAAAGTTGCAACCTGTCGCTTATGCCTCCAGGAGCTGGTCTAAGGCCGAGAGGGCCTACAGCATGATTGAGAAAGAGGCATTAGCGTGTGTGTTTGGGGTAAAGAAAATGCAGCAGTACCTGTTGGCCTCAAATTTGAGCTGGAAACCGATCACAAACCCCTCATATACCTGTTCACTGAAAACAAGGGGATAAATACTAACGCCTCAGCCCGCATACAAAGGTGGGCACTCGCGCTATCAGCGTATAACTATACCATGCGCCACAGACCAGGCACCGAGAACTGTGCGGATGCTCTCAGTCGGCTACCATTGCCCACCATGGGGGTGGAAATGGCACAGCCTGTAAACTTTTTGATGGTGGTGCAGCCCGCAGACTTGTTGATGGTCATGGAAGTGTTTGAAAATGATAAATCACCTGTCATGGCCTGCCAGATTAGGACTTGGACCAGCCAAGATCCTCTGCTGTCCCTATTAAAAAAACTACGTACTGCATGGGAGTTGGGCCAGCATCACCGTTGAAATGCAAGAGCTAATCAAGCCGTTCCAGCGGCGAAAGGACGAGCTGTCCATTCAGGCAGACTGCCTGTTGTGGGGAAACCGCGTAGTGCTACACAAAAAGGGCAGGGAGATGTTCATCTCGGATCTCCACAGCACACACCCGGGTATAGTAATAATGAAAGCGATCGCCAGATCCCACGTGTGGTGGCCCGGTATTAACTCTGACTTAGAGTCCTGTGTACGGCAATGCAGCATGTGTTCTCAGTTGAGCAACGCGCCCAGAGAGGAACCACTAAGTTTGTTGTCCTGGCCCTCCAGACCATGGTCGAGGATCCATGTTGACTATGCGGGTCCGTTTCGCGGTAAAATGTTCCTGGTGGTGGTGGATGCTTTTTCAAAATGGATTGAATGTGAAACAATGTCGGGAAGCACCGCCACCGCCACCATTGAAAGCCTGAGGGCCATGTTTGCCACCCACGGCCTGCCTGACATACTGGTCAGTGACAAAGGGCTATGTTTCACCAGTGCCGAATTTAAAGAATTCATGACCTGCAATGGGATCAAACATGTCACCTTGGCCACGTTTAAACCAGCCTCCAATGGGCAGGCAGAGCGGGCAGTACAAACCATCAAACAGAGTCTTAAACGAGTCACAGAAGGCTCACTTCAAACCCGCCTGTCCCGAGTACTGCTCAGCTACCGCATGAGAACCCACTCGCTCACAGGGGTGCCCCCAGCTAAGCTGCTCATGAAAAGGACATTTAAAACCAGACTCTCACTGGTTCACCCCAACCTGCATGATCAGGTAGAGAGCAGGCGGCAGCAACAAAATATAAATGATGGTCGCGCCACTGTGTCACGGGAAATTGATCTGAATGACCCTGTGTATGTGCTAAACTATGGACATGGTCCCAAGTGGATCGCAGGCACGGTGATAGCTAAAGAAGGGAGTAGGGTGTTTGTAGTCAAACTAGACAATGGATAAATTTGCAGAAAGCACCTGGACCAAACGAGGCTGCGGTTCACAGACTGCCCTGAACAACCGAGCAGACACCACCTTTTTCGAGTCCAGAACGCACACCGAAAGGATCTACGACACCACCCCGGACCAGGAAATTGAACCCATCATGCCCATCAGCCCAGCAAGGCCAGGCTCACCCAGCAGCCCTGCGGGGCCAACAGCACGCCAGCCCAGCGAGGGCACAACCAACACACCAGAACAGACATTTGTACCGAGGCGGTCCACCAGGGAAAGAAAGGCTCCCGACAGCCTCACCTTGTAAATAGTTTTCACTTTGACTTTGGGGTGGGGGGAGTGGGGGTTGTGTATCTGTAAAGCATGCACTCCCATGTTCCGCCACCAGGGAGTGCATTCCCTGAAGTCCCAAGGGATCCCAGCATCCCTTGGGAGCACTGTATATAAGCCGGCCCCTAAGGCCTGTTCCGCACTCGAGTGTCTTAATAAAGACTGAGGTCACTGTTACTTTAACCTCCCTGTGTGCAATGTCATCTGTGTTAGGAACACAATAGAGACATTATATAAATACAAGTAGTTTTTAGCTACACGGTATTATTATTTAAATTAGCAGGCAGCACAATGTTTGTGTGCTGCCTGCAGTGGAAGCAATGGATGTTGGTTCATCGCGCATCGTGATCCTAGCGCCCATTTTCGGGCCTTGTCCAATTTCTAGGCTACACTACTTTCAAAAGGGGAATTGCTTTATGAAAAGGTATTTGGGCAGGCTATCTCTTGAGGAGGTAGAAGAGCTTTACATCATTTCCATCATGGTAATGTCACTTGAAAGTGGCACGCCAATACATTTTGATATAATTTGTGTTTTTATAAATAAACAGGGCCAAAGATTTGCCAAAGACTCCTTTTCTTGAAGGCAGTGCTCCTTTTAAGACCAATTAATTGTGTAGAGAATGCGCCCAAGAGCTGAGCACCAGAGCACCTAGGCTTTGCTTGGGCTGTGTGATTCAGCCCTTTAACAGCACGAAGTCTCAAATAAGTTATTGTTCATGAATCAGCTAGATTATTAAATGAGTAGCATGTTAATTATCTTGGCCCCTTCACAGCACAAACAAGTTTGTTGACCTTGGTACATGATTCTCTAGAATCATGTCTTTTGTGCACATTGTTTTTTGTTATGTATATAAGAACGCCACGAGGCTGAATACTGTGGCCTAAACTTATTGTGACCTTATTCTCCTTTATTACAACTCCAGAGTGCCTAAACAACATGGCAGCCAACCTTTTATACTGGCCCTGCACGTGTGTGCAGGTGACCATTAGGACTCCAGCAGTCGCGCCCTCTGGTGGCAAGTATTACCTAGTTGCATACATAACATCAACGCCCCCCCCCCCCCCCCAAAGTCTTCAGTACAAGTTATTTACAAGTTGAGGCGATCCAGAGTCCTTCGCTCCCTCATTGATTGTCTAAGTTCAAACCCTGGCGTGTGTGAGTAGACCGGACCATTGCTGCATTGCACCGTGGCTGGTCTGACCGGATTGTCAGGAACCGTGGGTTCATCCTCGTGGTTGACAGCGAGATCGATTGCTGGCTGGGTGTGTGTTGGTAGATCGTCGAAGGTGTTTTCCCTTCAAGTCATTCCTGGTTGTCAGTAAATTGCAATTTGGTCTGATCTAAGTGCTTTCTGCACATTTGGACATTTAACAGTTTGATTATAAACACCCTATTCCCTTCCTTGGCCAAAACCGTGCCAGCAATCCACTTGGGACCATGACTGTAATTCAGGACAAACACAGGGTTGTTAACATCAATGTCACGTGAAACAGCCGCGCGATCGTGGTACATATTCTGCCGGTTTTCCACGTGATCACTGAGATCTGGGAGAGCCTGGTTTTGAGGGCTCTCTTCATTAACAATTCTGCCGGGTTCCCCCGGTGAGCAAGTGGGGTCGCATCCAGTAACTGAGCAGAATGCGAGACAAGCGAGTCTGCAGGGAGCTGTCTGTCACTCGTTTCATGCTCTGCTTGATTGTTTAGACTGCCCGCTCCGCTTGACTGTTAGACGCGGGCTTAAATGGAGCAGACCTGACATGCTTGATGCCATTGTGGGTCATAAACTCGTTGAATTCCGAGCTGGAGAAACAAGGTCCATTGTCGCTGACAAGGACATCGGGCAAACCACTACTAAATACATCTTTCCTAGAAAGGGGCCGGCAAAATCTAAGTGGATCCTGGACCACAGTTTGGAGGCCATGACCACAGACTCCAGTGGAGCCTCCCTCCAAATGTTGCACTGATGTATGCATGACTCCAAGTCCGAGTCAATGCCAGGCCACCAAACATGCGACCTGGCAATTGCCTTCATCATGACAATGCCTGGGTGGGTACTGTGTAGGTCGCGTATAAATGTTTCCCTGCCTTTTTTTGGCAAACCCATGTGATTACCCCCATAAGAGACAATCCGACTGGATGGACATTTCATCTTTGCGTCAGTGAAATGGCTTAATTTCATCTTGTACTTCCCCAACAGTTCCCATTTAGGATGCAACTCTTTACTAATGATAGCACAGGATCCTGGCTGGTCCAGGTCCTGATCTGGCGAGCCATGACGGGTGACCCCTCGCTCTCAAAAGCATCCATGACCAGTAGCAAGTCTGCGGGCTGCGTCATTTCAACCCCGGTGGTGGGTAATGGTAGCCGGCTGAGAGCAACGGCACAGTTTTCAGTGCCTGGTCTGTGCCGGATAACATAGTCATAAGTGGATAATGTTAGTGCCCATCATTGGATGTGGGACAAAGATTGGTGTTTATCCCCTTGCTCTCTGAAAACAGCGAAATGAGCGGCTTGTGGTCAGTTTCAAGCTCAACCTGAAGTCCAAATAGGTATTGGTGCATTTTCTTAACCCCATATACACATGCTAACGCCTCTTTCTCGACCATACAGACAGACTTCTAGACACGTATGCAACCGGTTGGAGGTTGCCCGATATATTGGCTTGCTGTAACACACAGCCGACCCCGTACGCTGAGGCGTCACAAGCTAGCACTAAAAGTTTACATGGGCCATAGTGTACAAGTAACTTATTTGAACATAGGTTCCTGGCCTTCTCAAAGGCTGTGTCTTGAGATTTGCCCCAAACCCAGTCATCACCCTTACGTAGCAACATGTGCAAAGGCTGTAACAACATGCTCAACCCGGGTAGAAAGTTACCAAAATAGTTGAGGAGTCCCAGAAACGAACGCAGCTCCATCACATTCTGTGGTCTGGGTGCATTCTTGATGGCCTCAGTCTTTGAGTCCGTGGGCCCGATGCCGTCTGCTGCAATCTTTCTCCCCCAAAATTCGACTTCTGGCACCAGGAAAACACACTTGGAGCATTTCAGCCTGAGTCCCACTCTGTCTAGGCAAGTTGGAACCTCTTCCAGGTTGCGTAGGTGTTCGATGGTGTCACAATCGGTGATCAGGATGTCGTCTTGAAACACAACGGTGCGCGGAACAGATTTCAGCAAACTCTCCATGTTTCTGTGGAAAAAGGCTGCAGATGAGCGAATCCTGAAAGGACACCTGTAGTATATAAACAGTCCTCTGTGTATGTTGATGCACGTCAGTCTTTTCAAAGATTCAGCCAGCTCCTGTGTCATATGGGTGGAGGTTAGGTCCAACTTGGAGTCTGTTCAGTTCGATCTCGACTTTCTCCCTCATCATGTATGGAACTGCCCGAGCCT
The DNA here is from genome assembly GCF_044704955.1 of Pristiophorus japonicus. Classification (NCBI taxonomy): domain Eukaryota; kingdom Metazoa; phylum Chordata; class Chondrichthyes; family Pristiophoridae; genus Pristiophorus; species Pristiophorus japonicus. The sequence continues at coordinate 226,611,026 of NC_091982.1, read as the reverse complement.
TGTGATGGACGGGCCGTGCATCGGGGCCTAGAAGGATCTGTAGCTTGGCGTCTGTGAAGTTGCCGATGCCTGGTTCGAATAGCGAGGGAAACTTGCTCAGCACTTGAGCACAAGAGGCGTCATCCACTGAAGATAGTGCTTTGATGTCGTTCCAATTCCATCTAATCTTTTCTAGCCAGCTTCTGCTGAACAGCGTTGGGCTATTGTCTGGAACAATCCACAATGATAGGTCATGCACAACCCCATCATACGATACCTTCACTGCTGCACTTCCAATGACTGGTATGAGCTCTTTGGTGTAGGTATGCAGCTTTGCATTAATCGGGCTCAGTTTGGGCCTTTGTGCTTTATTGCCCCACAGTTTCTCGAAAGCCTTCTGGCTCATTATTGACTGACTCGCACCCGTGTCCAACTCCATGGATACTGGAACTCCATTTAATTTGACTTTCAGCATTAAAGGAGGGCTCTTGGTGGTGAAGGTATGTACCCCATACACTTCTTCCTCGGGTTGAGTTGCCTGTGCTGCGTGATCTGTGCCAGATCGATCATCCTCTGCCACGTGGTGTGTCGCAGCATGTTTGCACATTGCTGGAGGTGCCCCATTGTTGCGCAGCCTTTGCACACGTAGTGCTTGAATCGACATTGATGGGCCCGATGATTACCCTTGCAGCGCCAACAAGGTGCTAATGGATTCACATTCACCCCCGAAGGTGGAATCTGAGTCATCACAGGTCTTGCAGCTGCAGACGTATAGGCCCTGCCATATGCAGTTCGGCCTGCTAGCAATGACATTTTATGCACAGTACTTGCCGGTGAGCTTCGATGTTGAGAAGATATCTATTTGGTGTTATCGTCCGTGGCCATGCATACCTGGGCGATCGCGATGGTCCTGCTCGGGTCTAGGGTTTCGGCAGCCAGCCGCTTTTGAAGAATGTCCTCGTGGCTGATGCCAAGCATGAAAAAGTCCTGCAGCATTTCTCCCAACGCAGCTCCAAAATCGCAAGGTCTCGCGAGGTGTCTCAGGTCAGCGACATAATCAGCCACGTCCTGGCCCCCGCAGCGATGGTGCGTGCAAAAACGATATCTGGCCATGAGGATACTCTCCTTCGGCTTGAGGTGATCCCGAACCAGCGTGCACAACTCTGGATATTCCTTCTCCGTTGGTTTTGTTGGTGCAGGCAGATTCTTGACGAGGCCGTATATTTTAGGCCCACAGACGGTGAGGAGAACCGCCCTGCGCTTGACCGCGTTCATGTCTCCTTTTAGCTCGTTGGCCACGAAGTACTGGTTGAGATGCTTGACGAAGGCTTCCCAATCATCACCCTCTACGAATCTCTCTAATATTCCAATGGCAGCCATGGTTGCGTGAAGGTTCGTATTCTGTTACTCGTCGCCAATTGTTATGTATAGAAGAACTCCACGAGGCTGAGTACTGTGAGCTAAACTTAGTGTGCCCTTAGTCTTTATTACAACTCCAGAATGCCTAAACAACATGGCAGCCAACCTTTTATACTGGCCCTGCACATGTGTGCAGGTGACCATTAGGACTCCCAACAGTCGCGCCCTCTGGTGGCAAGTATTACACAGTTACACACACAACAGTTTTGGAACATGTGACTCTGTTTGTTCGGTCAGTCAGTTGCCCAACTTGTGGAAACCCAATAACAAATGTTGAGCCTCTGAACAAAGTTGCTGAGAAATTCACATAGGTGGAGTTTCTGTTTGCCCAATATGGAGTACACGCTCTCCCCATAGAGACACGCACGATATAGCTAAAATCCAGGGAGCTTATGCTCAGGTTGGCAGAGGCAAGGCTTAGAGTTCCCTGACATTATGCAAGAGGACTGCTGAAGTTCAACCAGCTAAAGCTGCATAGTTTTCCACCACACATCATTGAAAAGCTTCCAGCTGCTCGTCCAGTTCAGAGCACTGTGTCTTTAGGAAATGGCTAACAGGAGAACCAAGAGATAAGTGGAAAGAACCCAGCCCTCAATGAAGGATGTGCCCTTTCACGTCACGTTAGTGAACCAGACTCTGAGGTCATTAACCATGGCCTGGAGTGCTACAGGGATATCACGGCTCAGGTATTGAATTACTAACTCTACCTCAGAAGGTTGGCTTGGATCTGAATTTCCATAATCAGACACTACTTTGGAATCCCCTTTTCCCCAAATCGACTGCTGAGTTAGGCCCGATCCATCCTTTCCAGAAGGATAGTTACTGGACATTGGACAACTGACGGGTTTGGGTTTCTCGAGTATCAGTACCCCCACTTGACCAGCATAGCAAGTAACATGGTATATATTGTTTTGCAGCAGTTCCAGAAAGTAGATGTCTTTATTTAACACCCCTCTGTTCCCTCATTTCATATTCAACCAAAGCGCTTCCAGCGAAATGGTATCCCAGCAGCGATGACATCTTTTCTCTCCAACATGCCCTCAAGGTATTATTGTTCAATGTAATGTTTAGGAATGGAAACAGCAGGCAGCAGTTTGTTAGATACTCCCAGGAAGGGACGCTTTGTGAACAACTTGTTATTGTTATCTGTTGTCCAGGGCCACACCGTGGATCTTGATGACTGGGGGGCAGTGCTGTGCGGCGGGGTCAGGTTGGTGGAGGACCTTTGTCTTACGGATGTTTAGTGTCAGGCCCATGCTTTCGTACAACTCTGTATGTGCGCAGCTGCAGGCGTCGTCTGCGTACTGTAGCTCGACGACAGAGAGTGGGATGGTCTTGGATCTGGCCTGGAGACGACGAAGGTTGAACAGGTTCCCACTGGTTCTATAGTTTAGTTGCATTCCAGCGGGGAGCTTATTGAGTGTGAGGTGGAGCATTGCAGCGAGGAAGATCGAGAAGAGGGTTGACGCGATGACGCAGCCCTCCTTGACCCCGGTTCGGACGTGGATTGGGTCTATGGTGAATCCATTAGTCAGGATCACGGCTTGCATGTTGTCGTGGAGCGAGCAGAGGATAGCGACAAACTTTTGGGGGCAGCCGAAACGGAGGAGGACGCTCCATAGACCCTCGTGGTTAACAGTGTCAAAGGCCTTTGTGAGGTCAAAGAAGGCCATGTTTCAGGGTTGGTGCTGTTCCCTGCATTTCTCTCTTGCCCCACTGACACCTGGGAGTCCCTGGCCAAAGACTGCCTTAAGTGGAAGAAGAGCATCTGGGAGGGCGCTGAGCACCTCGAGTCTTGTCGGCGAGAATGTGCAGAAAGCGAGCGCAGGCAGCGGAAGGAGTGTGCGGCAAACCAGTCCCACCCACCCTTTCCTCAACGACTACCTGCCCCACCAGTGACAGACTGTAATTCCTGTATTGGACTGTACCATCACCTGAGAACTCACATTTAGAATGGAAGCAAGTCGTCTTTGGTTTCGAGGGACTGCCTATGATGATGATGATGATTGCTAACTGGGATCTCCTGGTTAATACCCAACATCAGCCAATCAGACAAAGGCTCTTTCCAGAGAAACTCTCTGGGAAGTGACACGTTCTATCAGAAGAGCTTACTGAAACACAGGACTTCTCTTTCAACAGTGTGCAACACAGGCTTACAGTGAATAAGTTGTCTCCTCCATCCGGGCACAGCACTGTGTGGCACAGGTTAACTTGATCAGCAATGCACACAGTAATCACTGTTGCAGTGGATATAAATGGTGAAGTCTGTGTTCTTATAACAAAGAATTGCCATAGAAACCATCCAAGCTGCTAATTGTGAAGCACTGGTGAATGTAAGAGCATCTGTGATGTGTTTATAACTTTTATTAATCAATTCAAATTGCAATCACGAATGTCTGTTAATGTTCTGAGACCTGTCTGCATTTTAGTCGACTGAGCGTTGTGATTTCTGAGCTGTTCGGAGCTTGTTGCAACGACAAAGGAAGAGCGCGCACTTAGTAATGACAGGGAGACTTTAATGGCTGATATAAAGGGCAGCTGGTGGCTTTAAGTGTGTTATAAAGCAGTGATTCAGGTCCATCGTCTAAACTCTAGAGTTAGATTGGTCCTGTTGAGGCATTTTTGTTTTCACACTCGAACTGCATCCATGTGTCGCTCCCACTTTTGCACTCAGTGATGAGCAAGTGAAGGTTTGCGCCATTTCCACAGCAAATGCATGGGACCGGCTCCTTGTATCTAAATAACTAAAGCTGGTTCCCTTATCCCAACGGCCAATTCATAGACCCGTAGTGTCATGGATCAATCGGAAAATTTTACATGTCACTCTGCTATTTAAGAAGGATGAGAGCAGCAAACCAGGGAATTATAGACCAGTTGGCCGATCATCTGTTGTCAGGAAATTACTAGAGTCTATAATTCAGGATAGAATAACTGAGCGCCGTGAACATTTCCAGCTGATCGGAGAGAGCCAGCATGGATTTGTAAAAGGTAGGTCATGCCTGACAAACCTGATTGAATTTTTTGACGCGGTGATTAAAATAGTGGACAGGGGAATGTCTGTAGATTCATTTATATGGACTTCCAGATGGCATTATAAAGTCCCTCATAAGAGTCTGTCGGCTAAAGTTGAAGCTCATGGAATTGAATGCAAACTATTGGCTTGGTTCGGAAGTTGGCTGAATGGCAGGAGACAGAGAGCAGAGATAATGGGAAGGATGTGACTAGTGGCGTCCCCAAAGGATCTGTGTTGTGGCTTCAACTATTCACCGTATTTATTAACGACTGAGGATAGAAAGCCACATATGCAAGTTTGGTGATGACACAAAGATAGGCGGCATTGTCAGCAGTGTAGATGGAAACATAACATTATAAAGAGATATTAATAGATCAAGTGACGGGCAAAACTGTGGCAAATGGATTTCAATGTAGGCAAATGTGAAGTCATCTACTTTGGACCTAAAAAGGATAGAACAGGGTACTTTCTAAATGGTAAAAAGCTAAAAACTATGGAGGTCCAAAGAGACTTGACCTTGAAGGAGTGAGATTAGGAAACACTTCTACACACAAAGGATAGTAGAAGCTTGGAACTCTCTTCCACAAATGACAGTTGATGCTAGATCAATTAATTTTAAACCTGAGATTGATGGGGATATGGAGTTCTGTCACAAATCAGCCATGATCTCATTGAATGGCAGAACAGGCTCGAGGGGCTGAATGTCCTACTCCTCTTCCTATGTTCCCATCAACAACACCATCAGGATAAGAGAGCTGTGCTTTCTACACTATTAAGTGTAACTAATGAGAGATCACAGGCTGCACAACTATTGGAATAGTACCTCTACGTCAACTCCTAGATCAGGGCAAGTCAGTTGAGTCTGATGATTTGCATTGTCAGCAACTTTGTACAGGGCAGATGCAAGAAAAATATAGCTTTACAAGTTAAACAGAACAGCATGAAACATGTCCGTAAAAACACGTTGCTTTAAGGCTGTTTATCCTAACTCACAACAAGTCCTAGTCATTCAGCACGCGTGTGCTTACTGACCTAGATTGGCTCCCAGTCCTCATTCCGCTATTTAAATCCCATCATGGCCTTGTCCCTCCTTATCTCTGTAACCTCCTCCAGCTCTACAACTTTCCTGGATCTCTGCATTCCTTTAAACTGTGGCCTTTTGTGCATCCCTCACTCCCTTCGCCCCACCATTGCTGGCTGAGCCATCAGCCGTCTAGGCCCTGGATGAGGATGGAGACAGTCTTGGATCTGGCCTGGAGGCGACGAAGGTTGAACAGGTTCCTACTGGTTCTGTAGTTTAGTTCCACTTCAGCAGGGAGTTTGTTGAGTGTGAGATGGAGCATTGCAGCGAGGAAGATCGAGAAGAGGTTGGTGCGATGACGCAACCTTGCTTGACTCCAGTCCGGACGTGGATTGGGTCTGTGGTGGATCCGTTGGTCAGGATTACGGCCTGCATGTCATCGTGGAGCAGGCGGAGGATGGCAACAAACTTTTGGGGGAAGCTGAAATGGAGGAGGACGCTCCATAGTCCCTCACGGTTAACAGTGTCAAAGGCCTTTGTGAGGTCAAAGAAGGCCATGTACAAGGGTTGGTGCTGTTCCCTGCATTTCTCGTGTAGTTGTCGTGGCCTAAAGATCATGTCCATTGTACCCCGTAGTGGACAGGATCCACTGTGTCCCATCCTCTGTCGTCGAGCTATAGTACGCGGACAACGCTTGCCGAACTCAGAGACTGAACTCCAAGTCATCCTCAACATCTTCACCGAGGCGTATGAAAGCATAGGCCTTACACTAAACATCTGTAAGACAAAGGTCCTCCACCAACCTGACCCCGCCACACAGCACTTCACCCCAGTCATCAAGATCCACGGCCCTGGACAACATGGACCATTTTCCATACCTCGGGAGCCTACTATCAGCAAGGGCAGACATCGACGATGAGGTTCAACACTGCCTGCAGTGCGCCAGAGTAGCCTTCAGCCGCAAAATCCTGCAAATCCCCTGGGACCAACGTCAGTGCTCTCACTCAGGCCAACATCCCCAGCATCGAAGCACTGACCACACTCAACGTGCTCCGTTGGGCGGGCCACATTGTTCGCATTCCTGACACAAGACTCTCAAAACAAGCGCTGTACTCAGAGCTCATACACGGCAAGCGAGCCCCAGGTGGGCAGAGGAAACATTTCAAGGACACCCGCAAAGCTTCCTTGATAAAGTGCAACATCCCCACCGACACCTGGGAGTCCCTGGCCAAAGACCACCCTAAGTGGAGGAAGAGCATCCGAGTGGGCGCTGAGCACTTCGAGTCTCGTTGGCGAGAGCATGCAGAAAAAAAAGCGCAGGCAGCGGAAGGAGCATGCGGCAAACCAGACTCCCCACCCACCCTTTCCTTCAACGATTGTCCCACCTGTGACCTGTGACAGACTGTAATTCCCGTATTGGACTGTTCAGTCACCTACGAACTCACTATTAGAGTGGAGGTAAGTCTTTCTCAATTTCGAGGGACTGCGAATGATGAAGAGGCCCTGGAATTCTCCCTACCTCTCTCTTGCTCTCTTTAAAACTTACCTCTTTGACCAAGCTTTTAGTCACCACTCCAATATCTCCTCCTTTGGCTCAGTGTCAATTTTTAATCTGATGGCCCTCCTGTGACGCACTTTGGGACTTTTGTAAGGCGCTGTAAGCAGTCATTGTTTAACTTGAATTGTCTTGCTCCTGAATCGGTCCAGGGCAACCCTGAAGACCAGGAATGCACAGCAGCGATAATCCGTACAGCAAAATGTAAACTAATCTGTTGTGGTTCAAGGGTCCTAGCCATATAATTAATATGGTCTGCTGATTCTATGTTTTTTTTAAACTGAAGAGTTGCCTGATAGTAATTGATTTTCTAATGAGACACTGGCTGCCTTCTCATTCTTGACTGCTATTGGCAATCAAATATAAATAGAGCTGATATGCAGGGGGAGTGGTGCATGGTTTATGCGGAGACTAGATACATCATGTACATAAATACTGAAGAGAGCTTGACCAAATCGTTCAAAGTGTCTAATAGAGTTTCTGAAAATGAGTTGAACTAAGCAAATATTTGGCTAGCGTTTGAAGATGTTAAAAACCACAGCATTAACTATCTCCTGGGAGTAATTGTAACATATCTAATTGTTGAAAAAAATACATCGGGCTTGAAATTGATCAGCCTCCCGCTGCATTTCTCAGCGGTATTTCTTTGTTTTGGGCGGTCTTCCATTCGTTGGGAATTTCATCAGGGCCTTACGCTGGCGGTTTCAAAATACTGCTGGGGAGCGGACCGCCAGCGTGTAGCACTGGGAAACTGCTCCCGCCCCAGTTTGGTGGGAGCGGCGCTCTGTACTTCTTAAAAAAACTCGCCCAGTCGGAGCAGCCTTTCGATGGACGGTGGGTATGAAACCCCACAAAAAAAGGTCAGTCAACGATTTTTTAAATTATTTTGCAGCGCTTCAGTTAAAAAGACTCCTTTGAATGTTTTCCGATGTTTTATTTTTTGAAGAAATATTTTTTTAAGAAATATTTTTTGTGCGTTCCCCTCCCTGGGCCTGACTCCAGACTCGGTGTAACTTTCTCCAGGATTGCCTTTGCTGCCCAGAATCCCACCTACTGCCCTCTACCGCCCAGAATCGGCGTGTAACGCCCATTTTTGCCACCAGCTGCCCTTTTTCCTCCTTTTTTGACCAAATTTCCACCCTAAAGTACTGTCAGGATCTTAGCGGTCTTTTTGACAGTAAATAGGCAGAACTTGCCTTTGATCAATTTCGTCCCCTGTAACTTGTATTTTCACTTGAGGCTGGTTAATTTTGTACTCACAACCTGTAATTCTGTGCTCACAGTCTGATTTAAATAGGCTGTTGGTATGTAGATTATCTGTCTTCCATCATGTCTGCTCGCAGTGTTTGATTCACAAGTTCCCTGATGTGAATCTTCATAACTTTAGCTCCTAAATCCTGCAATCATCTTGTTACTGTTCTCTAAATTAATTGCATCATTATTTTCTGCCTAAACTGCCCAAAATATTCTACCTGTGGCCTCCTGAAAATTGAGAAGCAAATATAGGTCACATTTGGTGCAAGGCATCCTCAAGAGGCAAGTGCAGTAAATAAGACAAATTCAAAACCCATTGTGGAGCTGTGGCTACAAATTACTGTTGAGTGCGTTCATTTTAGAGAGCAAAATTACTCTTGCACTTTCCATTGTTGCTAAATGATACCTGGGGAAAAATTGCTTCTAACTCACGTCTTTTAAAGTAGAGAGACTGCTGAAGCACAGAACATCCGACAGAATGGCAGCACAGTGGTTATGTTACTGGACTAGTATTCCAGCAGGAGCGACGAGATCGGGGCGAAGGAGCGGCGAGAGACACTGGAGGGATGTGATCGGGGCCCAGGAGAGCAGTGAGTTCAGGGCTAAGGGCCCAGGGGTAGCACGGGCCAGCCCACGCTGCAATGTGTGCGTACTAGGTCCGTGCAGCAGAGCTGGTCTCCAGTCGTCTTGGGTAATCCTTGCCACTGGACCAAGACCTAGCTCTGTCAAGCCCATGTGGTGGCTGGTGTTCAACGGTCACCACACGTTAAAAAAATCCACGCACAGACATCTTCCACTCTTCAGGATGTAGGTCAGGATCTGGAATATTAGGTCCTTCATTGGAACACCTGTGAATTTACCCTTTTTTGGCGTGGAAGCAAGTAATCCTCGATACGAGGATACCTATGCGGATGAGTAATGCAGAGGCCGAGAGTCAAGAGTTAAAATCCCACCACGGCAGCAGGGGAATTTAATTTCCGTTAAATAAATAAATCTGGAATAAAAAGCTAGCATCAATAATGGTGATCATGAAACTACCGGATAGTCATAAAAACCCATCTGGTCCATTAATGTCCTTTAAGGAAGGAAATCAGCTACCCATACTCTGGCCTATATGTGACTCCAGGCCCAAGCCCAGACCCACAGCAATGTGGTTGACTCTTAACTGGCACTCAGTTGTCACCACCAGCTTCTCCAAGGAAATTTGGGATGGACAATAAATGCAATGTCAACACCCCATGAATACATTAAAAAAAACCACGATTGTTATGCTTCTCACTCCAAGCTTCCTTGCCATCACAGTCTGTGTGCTAGACTGAAGAAAATGTTAGTTAAAAGTATCTTGGGCCAAAGTTGCCCCTCGCCCCAAACGGGGTGCACCTTCTGTTTTAATTATTTTTTTCTCATGGGGCAGAGATACCGGAGAAATCCAGCTGATAAATTATTTTTTTGGTGGGGGCAGAAGTTGTGACGGCCATGGGGCGAAGTGCCCTTGCAGCAGGTCGGCTGCCCCGACCAGTCATCAGCGCCGCGCTGATGGGTCACAACATCCCTCCCCTTCAGTTAAAGCTTTGCAACAAGTTCAGTTAGGCCCACTGGGCCACCAGGGAGGGTTTCGGCCGGACCAGCGGCCTGGCACCCAAGAGGGGGTGCCAGGTTACCTGTTGGCGGCCCGGCCAAACCCGAGGGCGTAATTGTTGGGCCGACCTGGTAGTCGGCCAACAAAAATAAATACAATGGAGTCGTCGGCAGCGCGCTCTCCACTTTAAGGGCGGACACGCCGCCCAGCCTCACACCGCTTCCCGCTGGGGAAAGCTGTCAGTGGCACCGACCGGCGGTACCACTCCCGTGGGGCAATACCACACGGGATGCTAAGGGGTTCGCCGCTGTACGGTAAGGGGTCGGTGAGTGCCCGCCGTGGCGGAAACCTGTTTCTGCCGCTTCCGGCCCGGGGGCAATTTCAGACTTGGTCGGTCCATCCATATGTCCCCTGTCGGTAAGGCCTCTCTGCTCCATTCCCGCCTCTTGCTTTTGTTCACGGAAAATGAGCTGTAGATGGAAAGACCCTACATGCCCAATTTTTGACTTTACATCCGTTGACATTCAGTGCCTGGACATTTAGCTTTGTGTTATATATGCAGACTATAGATATACTCTCTGTGTAGTCACTGTTTGGTTGCATAAGATCGAGACTTGTTACCTGATGTACTATCAATAAGGTTTACACTGTGTATGTACTATGCTGACACCACTAGAGGGTGCAACTGGTGGAGACTGGGGTTTCCTGCCCCTGTGGCAGAGGCTGTCCACCAGAGGGCACTGCGGTGGGAGACCTGAGGGTCACCTGCATAGGTGTGCAGGGCCCAGTATAAAAGGCTGCCCACCGTGCTTGTACCTCATTCTGGAGTTATGAATAAAGGACCAAGGTCACTACAGTTTGAGTACAACACATTGCCTCGTGGAGTCATTCATAAGTGCATTGCAGACATAACAGTTTGTTTGCCCATTCTTCCCAGCACTGTGTGTCCCTATAATCAGATGTCTTCCTGTGATTTCTATCAGCATTTGTGTTGTGCACAAGCTCGGACAGAGTTTCTTATCAAAGTGTTAATTTTGTGGAAGTCTGGGTGCCAAGTTCTAAGCTCGCTCTACTGTCAGAAAAAGGTTAGAAAACAGGATCAGAGAAACATCAGAGCCCTTATTAAAATCTGGGCTGTCAGCTGATCCTCATTAAATCCTGTACACATCTGCTCATGTTGTTTTCTTGATGCATTCTGTACAGCGGTGTGTCATCACCTCACTTTCCAGAGGAGATAGCTTGCTTTATATGAGATTAAAGAGACGTGTAGACTGTTGAATCGCCTGCAATCCTCAGTGTTGTAAAAGAATATACTCATTCTGTTATATATGTGGACTTGTATTTACTCTGTATATATGTGGCTCATCCCCTGGAGTCCCAAGGGATCCCATAATCCCTTGGGAGCACAGGTATTTAAGGAGGCTTCACAGGTTGGAGAGGCACTCTGGAGACTTGCAATAAAAGATTATGGTCACACTTTACTTTGAGCTCACAGTGTTCACTCTGACTCTTTCTCCATGCACAACACATTCCTTCTTTGTTCTTGTATTTTGTGCTTTAAAATGGTGGGAAGCAGACTACCAGCCAGGAATGGATCGAGGGCTGTGGTGGCAAGCTCACTTCACCCTGTCCCTGGAAAGAGGATGTTCCCAAGCATGTCCGTTATTAAGGCAAATGTTGGACTGAGAGATGATCCAAGTCAGAAGTTTGTTAAAATTGTTGAAAAATATTAGTGCAGCAGTGCCTGCCTGCTACGCTATTTGTGCCAGCAATGTGTTAACAAAATAATTTTTATGGTGTTAGCTGTGTCTTTCTCTTGACTGCTTAGAAACGATGGACACAAACCTGGAACCAAGTCACCGGCCACTGGCTCAGCCAGGAAATGATGCATGACCCTGGATGGGGTGGGATTCTAAAGCTCAAGCTACATTTTTTGGATGAAGGATACATTTTCTTCTGAAAAAGAAAGGGATTATGCTGCCCAGCTAAATTGTTCTTTCACAAGTGAGACTGTTAAATACATAAGACTATGAACGTGCACATTATAAATACTTCATTTAATGGTTGTCTCAGTCTTTCACATTATGAAATGTTTTGATAGAGTAGACACAGAAAGAGTTGTTGGGGAGGAGCAAAACTGGAGGCCATCAACACAAGATAGTTACCAATAAATCCAATCGGGAATTCAGAAGAAACTTCTTTACCCAGAGAGTGGTGAGAATGTGGAACTCGCTGCCACAGGGAGTGGTTGAAGCGAATAGTATCGATGTATTTAAGGGGAGGCTGGATAAACACATGAGGGAGAAGGGAATAGAGGGTTATGCTGATGTTCGATGAGGAAGGATAGGAAGAGGCTTGTGTGGCACATGGTCTAGTTGGGCCGAATGGTCTGTTTCTGTACTGTATGTTCCATGTAATGTCATTCTATGTAATAGAATGAGCAAAGACCTTTGAAACCATCAAGCTCACCCTTGATGTGAAATCCCTCTGGTTAATAATTTACTGGAAAGGTTAGCATGGGTTTGAAAAGGGATTTCCTGTTTTCAATTAGAGTGACCTCTTCAGTTAAGTTATTGACCAGAGTAATTTCACTTCCCCTCTTCCAATCGTTTAGCTCCCTATTGAGGATCCACTTAGATTTGAGCATCCACTTAGTTTATTTTAATCTCCCTTCTGTTTCAACACTTAAGTCCTTATGCCCTGCTTTTGCTGGTTTAATCAGAAACATGTCAATTTGCAGAATACTGCAACTGAATGTCCACTTGCTCCACTATGTGGCAGTCTATTCCAACTGAGATTGCCTTCAGTGTGGTCTATCGGAACAACATTCGTAGCCACTGTGGTAGGTAGCAGTTTATCCCACCGAGTCCATATTCACACACTTGGTAGCAGTCTATTGCAATGAAATCCACACCCGTTGCTCTAGGTAGAGCTTATTCCAACTGAATCTACATTTGCTGCATTAGGCAGTGGTTTATTCTAACTTCGTCTGCTATTGCTGTTCTAGGTACAGTTTATTGTAACTTATTCGGCATTCACAGAACTACACATTCGTCTTTTCTAGCTGAACTAGATACTGACCCACTTGCGTCTCCACTCACTGAATTAGGTATTAGTCTATTCCACGTGACTTTATATTCACTCAGTTGTGTCCCAGTCTATTCCACCTGACCCTGCTGCATTCACTAAGTTATTTGGTCATCTATTCCAGGGCTTCGCAACCTTTTTGCTTCTGAGACCTCCTCCCATTTTATAAAAGTTTTGCAGACCCTGTAACACAACACAAGTATTTCTTCTATATAAAAATTAGTTATTAATCGCTCTATTACACCGTATGTAAAGAAGAAGTTATTATAATTCCTAAATTTAAATAAGCAAAATACTGTGGATGCTGCAAATCTGAAAGAAAAGTGGAAATGCTGGAAATTCTCAGCAGATCGGGCACCATTTGTGGGGGGAGAGAAACAGAGTTAACGTTTCAGTTCTGACAAAAGGCCATTGGCCTGAAACGTTAACTCTGTTTCTCTCTCCACAGATACTGCCTGACCTGAGTATTTCCAGCATTTTCTGTTTTTATTCTCAATTTACGTTATGTTCCCATTTGCTGCCCAGGGTCTGCTCCACCCCATCAACCGTTTGCTCAACAGGAAATGAACCACAAGCACCTTGCTCACTACAGGCTCGGTTTTTGCACACTTGGTCAGGCTGAACTAAAATTCCAGGTCCACATCCTGTATTTCAGAAACGGAACTTCTCTCTTGTTTCGATAACAAACCCCAACATGGCGGAAAAAGCCAGCGACTGAGCTCGGTGTCGGCCTATTCTACCTAACTCTCCATTCACTGAGCTCGGTGTTGGCCTGTTGTACCTAACTATCCAGTCACCGAGCTCGGTGTTGGCCTGTTCTATCTAACTCTCCAATCACTGAGCTCGGTGTCGGCCTGTTCTGCCTAACTCTCCATTCACTGAACTCGGTGATGGTCTATTCCAACCAAGTCCACATTTACTAAGTTTGACTTCAATACAAATGAAAATCGGGAGCGATGTAGAACAGGCAGCTGATCCAATAATGACCGTTTTACACTATCGCCCAAAGTTAGAATTACCCCCCCCCCCCCCCCATGTTGTTGATTTTAATTTATTGTGAAGCGTCATGAAATGAAAGTTGAGGTTTATATTGTAAATTTTGAAATTAATCATGTGCCACTGTCAACCCAACCTCTGAGAGGCAAAACAATTGGCTGGGTCTATAAAGTGCAGGTTTAAAATCCATGCCAACGGAGGAAGGTTCCAGATGTCTATATGATTTGAAAGATGATTGACGCCCTACAGAGGAGATTTACTTGGATGCTGCCTGGAATGGAGAATTTTAGTTATGGGGACAGATTGGATTGGCTGGGTTTGTTCTCATTGGAACAGAGGAGGTTGAGAGGAGACCTCATTGAGGTGTAGAAAATTTTGAGGTGCCTGGATATAGTGGATAGTAAAGGCCTAGTTCCCTTGGGAGGGTCAATTACAAGGGGGCATAGTTTTAAGGTGGTTGGTGTAAGGTTCAGAGGGGATTTGAGGGGGTGCTTCTTCACGCAGAGGGTTGTGGAGGTCTGGAACTCACTGCCTGGAAGGGTGGTGGATGCAGAAACCCTCACCACATTAAAAAGGGCCTTGGATGGGCACTTAAAGTGCTGTAACCTGCAGGGTTACAGACCGAGAGCTGGTAATTGGGATTAGACTGGATGACCATTTGTTGGACGGAGCAGATATAATGGTATGTACTGCAGGGAATAGAATATGGCCAGGGTGATCTCCTGGACTAGTTTTGATCGCCTGGATGGGTCGGAGAGGAATTTTCCCAGATTTTTTTCCCCCAATTGGCCTGGGTTTTTAATCTGGCTTTTTTCTCCTCCCAGGAGATTGTATGGTTCCGGTTGGAGTCTAGAATGTTTTAGTATAAGGGGTGTTGCAGTTGTGTGAGGCAGACTGGTTGGGCTGGGTGCTCTTTGCCTTTCCGTCATTGTTCATAGATTTAGATGTAACCTTCAGGGCTGCTGACCGAGGGCCGTGCGGCTCTTTGTCGGCCGCCGCGGACAGGATGGGCCGAAATGGCCTCCTTCTGCGCTGTAAATTTCTATGTTTCTACTTGCTTAAAAACCTGTTGCATCTCTAACTTTTTCCAGTTCTGATGAAGGGTCTTCAACTTGAAATGTTTCTCTCCCCACAGACCTGTCGACTATTTCCAGAATTTTCTGCTTTCACTTCAGATTTCCAGCATTCACAGTATTTTGCTTTCGTACAAGTGAAAAATGAGTTTCTTGTTGGCACTAAAAAGCTGTTTTTAACCTAACCTGCTCACAGAGAATGGAACGGGTTCGAATCGGACTTCAGTGGAGCATAAAATCGGGCAAAGTGTAAAACAGGCGTCCAGCCCGAGCCCATCCTGTTATCGCCAGATGGGTTAAGTTAAAATCAGGGCTTCAGTTTCTGATTAAAGATGTTGCCAGGGCCTCTATAGCAGCTGCAATTAGAATTTGATTTATTGCCTCCGTCATTTAATAAAGATTTAATTCACAAAATATCACATGTTGATCTCTCTTCTTGTAAACCTTTACTGCCAATATAGCCAATTTGTAAAATGTAAAAACTGATGAAATTCATGTCTTCTAATGAATGGGATAAAGGCGAGCATAAGTACTTAAATACAGAAGACATATGGGTTCATAAATAATCCAATGTCCTATAGGCTTTGTGACTAGTGTCCGCAGATTGCAGCTTTAATGGAGCAGCGTGTTTGACTATAACAAAGTATTATCTTGAACATCTACAAGCGATGAGGAGTCCTGATATTTATCTCATTATTGGATTCGAGAAATAGAGTTGAATGGTAATAGTCGATTATGTGTTTTCAGGACAGCACTTCTATTCCTTAACTGTTGTAATGTGAGACTAATTATCCTGTGACGGTATTGTAAACAGAAAGAGGAAGGCATACATTTATTATTCACTCAGAACTGTTTCAACGTTTGTCTTGAAGGGCGTCTATTCTAAAATCTAGAAAATTGGAAGGAGAATATGAATGAATGATGAATGTAGAGTTTGTGGCAATAAGAAAATACCATTTTGGCCAACATACCTGTCCCTTTTTAATCTATCGCAACCCTCTCTAACGGCATTTTCACTGTGTCCCTCAATAACTTTTCTCTCCAGAAATCAGTCCAATTGCCTGTTGATCCCATTTGTATAATTTACTTATATAATGCCTTCCTCAATAAATTATTCTACAAGTCTATTACCTGTTGTTCAGAAAAATTCCACCTGATTTTCAAAGGAGAAGGGAACTTTTAATGAATTCTGAGTAATTTGATGCAGGCTCATTCCCCTTCTCCCCTGTGTGAAGGTGACCTGATTCCTGATTTGCAATTTTTAATGAGAAATATGCTCGTGAAAAAAGATTAAAAAAACGTGATAGATTTGTTGCAAATTTATCCCAGTCTTCAGTAAAAGGGCTTTCATTCACAAGGACGGCTTGTGTGGAAAATGGAACTATCAGACTGGTGGAAGGAGGAATTTTCTTCTGAAGTAGTGGCTGGGAGACATGAGAAAACATAAAGGGCCCTGTAATGTGCATTTAACCTTTGGTATACCTGACCTCTGACCTGCGAGTGCTTGTTGGATGTAAAGTGGGAAGATAAGAACATAAGAAATAGGAGCAGAAATAGGCCATTTGGCCCCTCGAGCCTGCTCCGCCATTCAATAAGATCATGGCTGATCTGGTCATGGACTCAGCTCCACTTTCCCGCCCCCAAAACCCTTCACTCCCTTATCGTTCAAAAATCTGTCTATCTCCACCTTAAATTTATTCAATGTCCCAGCCTCCACAGCTCTGTAGGGCAGCGAATTCCATAGATTTATAACCCTCAGAAATTCCTTCTCATCTCAGTTTTAAATGGGTCACCCCTTATTCTGAAACTATGCCCTCTAGTTCTAGATTCCCCCACGAGTGGAAATATCCTCTCTGCATCCACCTTGTCGAGCCCCCTCAGTATCTTATATGTTTCAATAAGATCACCTCTCATTCTTCTGAACTCCAATGAGTAGAGGCCCAACCTACTCAATCTTTCTTCAGGAATCAACCTAGTGAAGCTTCTCTGAACTGCCTCCAATGCAAGTATATCCTTCCTTAAATATGGAGACCAAAACTGTACGCAGTACTCCAGGTGTGGCCTCACCAATACCCTGTACAGTTGAGCGGGACTTCCCTGCTTTTATACTCCCATGAGGAAAGCACTCCATTTCTCTAGCCCTGAAACTCTTGATGATGATGTTTGATAAAGAATGAAAAAAAACAGTTTTTTGTTATATAGGAACAGGAGCAGGCCATTCAGTCACTCGAGCCTGTTCTGCCACTCAATTCGATCATGGCTGATCTATACCTCAACTCTGTTTACCTGCAATTGCTCCAGATCCCTTGATACATTACCCAACAAAAATCTACTGATCTTAGTCTTAAAACATTCAATTAACCCAGCATCCACAGCCTGTTGGGAAGAGATTTTTAGATTTTTACTACCCTTTGTATGAGGAAGTGCTTCCTGACTTCACTCCCACATAGCCTAGCTCTAATTTTAAGATAATGCCCCCTTGTTCTGGGTTCCCCCCACCAGAGAAAATAGTTTCTCTGTATCTACCCGATTGAATCTCTTTATCGTATTAAACACCTCGATTAGATAACTCATCAACCTTCTAAACTCAAGGCACTGCAAGCTAAGTTTATGCAAACTGTCATCATAATTTAACCCTTTAGCCATGATACAATTCTGGTGAACCTGTACTGGGCCCCGTCTACGGCCAGTATAGGCCCTCCTGCAGTGTGGTGCCCAAAACAACATGGTGCTGCATCTGAACTGAATCAGCACTTCCTCCCTTTGAATCCCAATCCCTTGGGATAAAGGCCAACGTTCCATTCACCTTTTTGTACTTGCGCACAAGCTTTTAGTGAATTGGGGCCCAATTTTGCCTAACCCCTTTTTTCGGTGCACTTAAGGTAAGTGCGCCGACTTTGCGCGCTGGAAATGGCGCCGGAAAAAAGGGGCCCCATACTGGCCACTCATCCAAGTCCCCGGAGTCCCGGCGTGGCGTGCATTGTGAAGTGGGGGGCAGAGCAACAGGCCAGCGCAGAAAGCCTGTGGGCTGTGAGCAGGACCCGATGCTCGCAGCCTCTATCCCCGGCCGAAGGGATGCCCCGATCTCGCCGCACCCTATCCCCAGCCGAGTGGCCTCCCACACCGACAGGCCGGCCTGCTGACTTACCGGGTCGAGGTAGGACTTCGGTTTTATTTTTTATTTATTGACGGTTGTGCTTGAGAGTTTTGATTGGTGGGAGGGGGGAAGGAGAGTTTTTTGGAGGCGGGGGGGAGAAGGAGAGTTTTGGGGGAGGGGGGAGGAGAGAGAGAGTGTTTTGTATACCAGCATCTCTCTCTCTCTCTCTTTGGCTACCCCCCCCCATGACATCGCGGCCAACAGCTCGCATTTCTCCGCTCACTCGCTCTGCGCAGTGGCGCCCCCCCCCCACCCCAGTGACATCACGGTAGGATTTACTTCATTTTTATTAGTATTTTAATTGTTTGAGCTTTTCCTTGCAATGTTTGGTGCTTGGTTGTTGAGGTCCTCTCCAGTTCCCTTCCCTCCCCTGTCCCTGCCCCAATGTCTGCTGAATGTGCGCTGCTTTTTCTTCACTGCCCGCAAGGTTTTTCAGAGCTGGCCACATACGCTGACCTAAGTGGATTTGGAGTAAGTTTTTGCTGGCCAAAGTGGCATAAATGGCCAAAACTGGCCTAAGTTGCTGGGAACATCCCCTTTTGGAAAAAAGAACTGATCTAAAAAAAAATCGTACCTAACTGACTTACTTTGGAGCAAATTTTGGGGGGAAAATGGCATTTTTTAATTTACGCCAGAAAAAACAACTTACTCCAAAAAAATTGATGCAAGTCAAGGCCAAAATTGGGCCCTTGGTTACTTGTGAATCCTCAAAACTGGTCTGTTGGTTTGATCCATTCTTCTTCCATTGAATGCTAACACTCCTTTTCTTTTCTCCAGCTCCATATCCATGTACAGCCCAAAGGACAACTCTCACCTGTTTGATGCTGCTGCTTTCTTCAAATCTGTTGGGAACTTTGTTTGGATATTTGCGGGCTCGTTTGCCATGGGGTCAGCATACGGCGTTGTCACGGCTTTGATATCCTTTCAGTGCAAACAGGAAGAATTAAGCAAAAGTTACCAATGCGGTTTCCAAGTGAAACTGATCACATTCATTTTTCATTCCTTAATTTCTGATGAAACATCTTTGCCACTGAGCTAATTTTAATGGATCTCCTTAATTGATCTCATTTGCACTGGTGATCAGTTTGGATTACTCAACTTCCTAATGACTTGTTAAACCACAGAGAAAAGGCCAGTCAATTCAGAGTGCAAGCAGCAGACACAATTGGTTGACAACATTTTTGTGGAGGAAGACAGGTAGAAATAAAATTTCATATTTAACTTTTCCATTACAGTGGAGCAATGACATCACCAAGCCATGGACCTTGTTCAGATGATTTACCTCCTGTTGCAAAACGGATGCATGTTCTATACATCATCTACACTGTGACAGACATTTGACTATGGTACCCTCCTGTGGTAGTAATGTTCACAACTCCTCGATCAGGAGCATGATCATAAGACTTAGATAGATGGAGGGAAAGGGTGATTCTGAAATAAACAAGTCTGGCAACTGCCTTAGGGCACAGGAGCATTGTACTGGGACTAGGTGTATGTGAGAGATAGTAATGGTAAGAGCCATATGAACCATGAAAAAAAAAGAAAGACGGATTTATATAGCGCATTTCATGATCACCGGACATCTCATTCAAAGTGCTCTGCAGCCAATGAAGTACTTTTGGAGTGTAGTTACTGTTGTAATGTTGTAATGCCCTAACATCTATTTCTTCAGTGGGACAGGCAAGAGTCATTCAGGTTTCTCTTATATACCTTTTAATGTCCAATGCCTGGTTGTAGTATGAGAGTGGGTATCCAATTCATCCTCGGCTCTGGAACAGCCTTCTATCTTTGGAGGAACACACCACAGGCTGGCTATTGTTCTGTGAGGCCACAATCTAAAACTTTATTTTTGAACCGGTAATGTTCATTTTCATAATATTTGTTTAAGTAAGAACCAACTAGTGTCCTCTGAACAAAAAAAGTACTCCTAGACTTTCTTCCCCTTCTATTGTCACTCTGAGTGCAAATCGTCCCTTTAGCTCCAACCAACAGAAAACATGACCACACTGCTGTGGAGGCCTGCAACTTGTCCCATAGGCTAGAAGGGGGCGATGGCGACTGCACCTCTATATTTGTGATCTGTGAAGCAAAGGACAAAAATCCCACGCAACCTTTGGGATACTCAGACCAGATTGTTCTTTACTTGGATAGATTTGTGTAATACCTTGTAGGTAGCACAAGATAATGCAAAATGTATTGGATGATAGCTATATTGTGTACATGCGTTAATGTGTGTGCGCCATGATCTCTGTTGACTTTCCCTTTCTGAGTCTCTATATTGTTTCTTCCATCTGTCTTTCTGTAGAGCCTTGCCTTGACTGTCTCTCCAGGGTCTCCCCATGTTTGTCTCTCTGTATTGTCTATCCCTGTCTGTCTCTTACTCCACTCAGTGTGTCTCTGTGACGTGTTTTCTGCTTTCTGTTTCCTGTTTCTCTCTGGGTCTTCTCCGTTAGTCTTGTGTTTCTGATCTCTTCCTCTTTCCTGTCACTTTTTATCTTCTTCCACTATGTGCTTTTCGCACCTGCCTCTTTCTCTGTTTCCTTTTCTCTCTTCCTTAGTCATCTCTTCCGGTCTTTCTCCTCTCTGCATTCTGGGGACGAAAGGAGTTGCAATGATGGAACAGCTGATTTCACGATATTGATTTCCTATTACTGTATTTCCTACTCGGAGTTAGGGTAAAGGTTAAGATATTAGAGGAAGCCCGAATAAAACAGTAACCCATTTAAGGGGGGGGGGGGGGTTATACCATACTTAAAATATATATATATATTGTTATTATTTAATGGATGGGTGAGGGGCGGCAGTGAAAGTAACTAGATGGAGTTATCACCTACTGATAAACTGCTAATATTACCCATGCAATCAGACTATTAACACATCCAAACCCAGTTCCCTGATATCGCATATCTGTTTTTGTTTTAAAAAGATACAAGCAATGAACATATGAAAATAACAGACAGGAAAAAGCAGACTGGTACTGAGTCTCATACAGTCTCAGATAGCCTGAGCACTGAACACCATGTGGGGATGGCAACATATTGGTTATGCTACAGGACCACTAATCCAGAGGCCTAGGCTAATGATCCAGAGACATGAGTTCAAATCCTACCACACTTCTGGGGAATTTAAATTCAGTTTATTAAATCAACAGCTATGTAACCTCCTGGGAGAAGCAAAGAAACAGATTAATAAAAAAACCCTAAGTCAATTCAGGTGGGGAATAATTCAAGGAAATTCCTCTTCGATCCCGGAAGGCCTTCAGTAAGCGTTTCAGAGAACTGCAGTGATCATGAGGCACATTACCCAACATCCCACCTTCCCTAATGATCATTATCATCATCATCGGCAGTCCCTCAGAATCGAGGAAGTCTTGCTTCCACTCCTGAAGTGAGTTCTTTGGTGGCTGAACAGTCCAATACGAGAGCCACAGACCCTGTCACAGGTGGGACAGACAGTCGTTGAGGGAAGGGGAGGATGGGACTGGTTTGCCACATGCTCTTTCCGCTGCCTGTGCTTGATTTCTGCATGCTCTCGGTGACGATACTCGAGGAGCTCAGCGCCCTCCCGGATGCACTTCCTCCACTAGGGCGGTCTTTGGCCAGGGATTCCCAGGTGTCGGTGGGGATGTTGCACTTTATCAAGGAGGCTTTGAGGGTGTCCTTGTAACGTTTCCTCTGCCCACCTTTGGCTTGTTTGCCGTGAAGGGCCACGAGACTCCCTAATACACAGTAAAGTCAGCCACAGCCAGGAACATGTCACTTTCAAATGCTTGCAGTGTATGCACACTTGCTGTACAAGCTGGCAACTTGTTCCAAAGGTTGATGACCCTCTGGGAAAAGAAAAACCTTCTGACATCTAACCTAGTTCTTTGTTTATGTAACTTATCCACAGGTCCCTTGATTTTTCTTAACCCATCCAATTGAAATAGTCTATCTGCATAGACACAGTCTAGTTTCTTCCTTATTTTAAATACCTTCAATCAAATCTCCTCAACGTCTCTGCTTTTCTAGAGTAAAAAGATACAGCTCTCAATCAAGTGGCATTCTGAGCATTTTCCATGGCTTCTATATCACCTATCGTGGACCAAAACAAGCCACAATATTCTAGATGAGGCCTAACTCTGGTCTTGCGCAAGGATACTGTAATGCTTCCCGTTTTATACTGGATCATTCCAGCAATATATCTGATGGCTTTGCTATAGCCTTTTTGAGGATGTAACTAGTAGAGTGGATAAGGGAGAACCAGTGGATATGGTGTATTTGGACTTTCAAAAGGTTTTTGACAAGGTCCCACACAAGAGATTGGTGTGCAAAATTAAAGTACATGGTATTGGGGGTAATGTACTGACGTGGATAGAGAACTGGTTGGCAGATAGGAAGGAGAGAGTCGGGATAAATGGGTCCTTTTCAGAATGGCAGGCAGTGACTAGTGGGGTGCTGCAGGACTCAGTGCTGGGACCCCAGCTATTTACAACATACATTAATGATTTGGATGAAGGAATTGAGTGTAATATCTCCAAGTTTGCAGATGATGCTAAGCTGGGTGGCAGTGTGAGCTGCGAGGAGGACGCTAAGAGGCTACAGGGTGACTTGGACAGGTCAGGTGAGTGGGCAAATGCATGGCAAGTGCAGTATAATGTAGATAAATGTGAGGTTATCCACTTTGCTGGCAAAAACACAAAAGCAGAATATTATCTGAATGGCGACAGAGTAGGAAAAGGGGAGGTGCAACGAGACCTGGGTGTCATGGTACATCAGTCATTGAAAATTGGCATGCAGGTACAGCAGGCGGTGAAGAAGACAAATGGTATGTTGGTCTTCATAGCTAGGGGATTTGAGCATAGGAGCAGGGAGGTCTTACTGCAGTTGTATAGGGCCTTGGTGAGGCCTCACCTGGAATATTGTGTTCAGTTTTGGTCTCCTAATCTGAGAAAGGACGTTCTTGCTATTGAGGGAGTGCAGCGAAGGTTCACCAGACAGATTCCCGGGATGGCAGGACTGACATATGAGGAAAGACTGGATCGACTGGGCCTGTATTCACTGGAGTTTAGAAGGATGAGAGGGGATCTCATAGAAACATATAAAATTCTGATGGGACTGGACAGGTTAGATGCCGGAAGAATGTTCCCGATGTTGGGGAAGTTCAGAACCAGGCGACACAGTCTAAGGATAAGGGGTAAGCTATTTAGGACTGAGATGAGGAGAAACTTCTTCACTCAGAGAGTTATTAACCTGTGGAATTCCCTACCGCAGAGAGTTGTTGATGTCAGTTTATTGGATATATTCAAGAGGGAGTTATATATGGACCTTACGGCTAAAGGGATCAAAGGGTATGGAGAGAAAGCAGGAAAGGGATACTGAGGTGAATGATTAGCCATGATCTTATTTGAATGGTGGTGCAGGCTCGAAAAGTCGAATGGCCTACTCCTGCACCTATGTTCTATGTTTCTATGTTTTTATGTCTTCATTGCTGAGCAGCGATGGCAGTAGGTACACTCGGTGTGTCAGCCAGTAGCTCAGTGGGTAGCACCCTCGCCTGAGTCAGAAGGTCGTGGGTTGAAGTCCTACTCCAGAGACGTGACTGCAAAAATCTAGGCTGACATTCCATTGCAGTGCTACACTGTTGGAGGTGCCATCTTTCAAATGAGACGTTAAACCGAGGCCCTGTCTGCCCTCTCAGATGGTCGTAATAGATCCCACAGCACCACTTTGAAGAAGAGCAGGGGAGTTATTCTCAGTGTCCTGGCCAATATTTATCCCTCAATCAACATAACAAAAACAGATTATCTGGTCATTATCATA
This sequence comes from Pristiophorus japonicus, assembly GCF_044704955.1. Taxonomy (NCBI): domain Eukaryota; kingdom Metazoa; phylum Chordata; class Chondrichthyes; family Pristiophoridae; genus Pristiophorus; species Pristiophorus japonicus. The sequence goes on along the minus strand of NC_091982.1, from coordinate 226,587,092 downwards.
TTGCTGTTTCTGGAAGTTTGCTGTGCGCAAGTTGGCTGCCGTGTTTCCCACATTGCAATAGTGACTACATCTCAAAAAGTACTTCATTGGCTGCAAAGCACTTTGAGACATCCGGTGGTCGTGAAAAGCGCTATATAAATGCAAGTCTTTTACGATTAGTCATAGTGCCCCAGGTTAAGGGGGGGGAAATCAGACAGAAATTGTCAACAATGTGAGGGCAGGACTGAACTAGGCTGCAATGTCCTCCACAGTTGGATAGCCTATTGAGGCTCATAGTCAAGATTCAAGGTGCCTACTGGCCACTTGGGCAAGTATCAGTGAGTAACTGCCAATTACGGACCCTACACCCCAGTGAAGGAGAAAATGTCCTGAGGAGAGGGGAAATGGGAGAAATTTGGTGAGAAAATGAAATGGGTTATTTTTTTATGTTGTCATTCTTTTTCCTTAACACACGCTTTGATTACTTAACGAAATTCACCAAACTCTGTGAATTCCCGATTCTGGAAACTGGGATATTCTTCTTGTTGTCCTGGAGTGCATTTCTCTCAGCAGAGGCCAGCAGCCTTACAGGTGAGTGAGAGCAATGCATGCACATATTCCCCTTACTGGGACTTCTTTAGGAAAATCAGCAGACCAAGTGAAGAGATTACAGACTTTTGTCACACCTACAGCTGTGGGCTGTTTTCAGTGATGAGTCAGTGTCTTTGTAAATGTGTTGTGTTGCTTTGCTCTAAATGCATGAAGCTCCTAATGCATTTCCATCAAGTTAATGGTTCCTTTAGAGTTTTATGGAAGTTCTATTTCCTTAAAATGCTTAATTGCTCTGTTGTTGAAAATTCATTGTATTCATTTCCTTATGAAGTTGAATTATCCTCATTCTCTACGCTCTGTAGCCTCTTGCGTGCATGCTCACCGTGCACCACAGTGGAGGGGTTAGTGAGTTATTGAGTATGCCTTTGTAGTTTTATAAGGGAGTTGTTTTTTTTTGTGGGGGGTGGAGGGGGGTCGGGTGGAGTTTTATTCATCAAAACATTGTCATTCAGCTGTTTAAAAGATGTTCAATCAAAAAACTCATTGATGTTGTTATGTATGTAAACCTGTAAATACCATGTCTAACCACCAGAGGACTTATCCCCTTGAGTCCCAAGGGATCCCACAATCCCTTGGGAGCACCTGTATATAAGGAGGCCTCACAGGCTGGAGAGGCACTCTGGAGACCTGTAATAAAGGACGACGGTCACACTTACTTTGAGCTTGCAGTATCTAATCTGACTCTTCATTCAAGACATAACAGATGTAACCAACCAAAATTTCTGCTTTTTAATATTACATTTTCTTCAGTTCTACAAAAATAAGGATATCCCCCTAATTTAAGAAGTTCTGTAGGCTTTTCCAATACCAAAAAGCAGTTAGATGTGGGCTGGGATGAGTCTCATTAATATCTTATCACTGATCTTGCTAAGGAGGGCCCGGTCTCCAAATTGTGCATTCTTGCAGATTGCCTCTCCCAGCATAAATCTTGTATAATAAATCTTCAAAACCAAATTGGTATTTTTTCAGAATTTCATTATTTGAATGAGTGTATCTGAAATAAATTAAAAGCGACCCTGTGAACATACCTTTGAAGGAAAGGTATCATTAATTTCTGCTATTGGCATCGGAATTGTTAATCATGTGACGCTATTAACAGCAATCTGACAATTTAATATATACAAGTATATCTCTAGTGTTGCTTGCAGGGGCAAGGATGAAGGTGACCCTCTGTATAAATATGTATAATCGAGTCCATCTGCTATGGTGTTGCTCACAGAGAATTTTTAAAATATAATTGAATACATAAATAAGGAATTTATGACCCTTACCTATCTTGATTATCCAGCTTCTATAATGCATTCCTCATAAATTGAATTCTAGATTTTGGAAGCCTAGGCCTCTACGTCAGATTTTTGATAAATTACGTTCCAGGCAGCCCGTCAAAATTATAATGCCTCTTACTATTTAATTTCGCATAAATCAAGTTGCGAGGTCCTGCGGATCCAGATCTTTGTAATGTTGATTTACTCATAATTTGAGGCCACAATCTCTCAACGTTGTCCTCATCATAAATCAGGTTGCAGCCTTGTCCAGGTACTCTCCATCTGTCGATCATTTCACAGACGCCTGTCATAAAACATGCATTAGAATTCAGGATAGTTAATGCAATAAAAGCCATTCTATTATCAACAACAACTTAACTTTTATTTATAAATCGCCTGTATCGTAGTAAAACGTCAGAGCCTAGTGTAGGATTGTCATGACTGAAGACATGGCAACCAACCAGAAATCAGCAAATTATAGACACAATAAATATTCTAGTCAGTCTCCCATGGAGTTGCACACAGGCAGTCTAGACCAAGTGTAGTCTTCAAGTGAAGCAGGGTTAGCAGGAGGAGGATAATTGGATGAAGGCGTACAGACATAATTCAGTTCCCATTTTAAAATAAGACTGACCTTGCATTTATATAGCACCTTTCATAACCACCGGACATTCCAAAGTGCTTTACAGCCGATGAAGTACTTTTGAAGTGTAGTCACTGTTGTAATATCGAAACCATGGCTCCCACACACAGGAATGAGGGACTGGCCAGATAATCTGTTTTACTGATGTTGGTTGAGAGATAAATATTAGCCAGGACTCCAGCTCTTCTTTGAAATAGTGCCAATTGATCTTTATATCTGTCTGAAGGCAGACAGGACCTTGGTTTGACATCTCATCCACAAGACGCACCTCCGACAGTGCAGCGCTCCCTCACTACTGCCCCTCCGACAGTGCGGCACTCCCTCACTACTGCTCCTCCGACAGTGCAGCGCTCCCTCACCATTGCCCCCCCGACAGTGCGGCGCTCCCTCAGTACTGCCCCTCCGACAGTGCGGCACTCCCTCAGTACTGCAGTGGAGTGTCACCATTGGTTATATGCGCAAGCCTCTGGATTGAGGTTTGAACCCATAACCTTCTGACTCGAGGCGAGACTGCTTCCACTGAGCCTAGGCTGATGCCTTTTAAAGTCATATATTCTGTCCTTATTTTTGTATACTACTTTGGTTTTATATTATAATTTATCATCATCATCATCATCGTCATGGGCAGTCCCACAAAATCGAGGAAGACTTCTTCCACTCTAAAAGTGAGTTCTCAGGTGACTGTACAGTCCAATACGGGAATTACAGTCCCTGTCACAGGTGGGATAGACAGTGGTTGAAGGAAAGGGTGGGTGGGGAGCCTGGTTTGCCGCACGCTGCTTCCGCTGCCTGCGCTTGATTTCTGCATGCTCTCGGCGACGAGACTCGAGGTCCTCAGCACCCTCCTGGATGCTCTTCCTGCACTTAGGGCAGTCTTTGGCCAGGGACTCCCAGGTGTCGGTGGGGATGTTGCACTTTATCAGGGTGGCTTTGAAGGTGTCCTTGAAGCGTTTCCTCTGCCCACCTGAGGCTTGCTTGCCGTGCAGGAGTTCCGAGTAGAGCGCTTACTTTGGGAGTCTTGTGTCAGGCATGCGAACAACGTGGCCTGCCCAACAGAGCTAGTCGAGTGTGGTCAGTGCTTCGGACGCTAATGTTGGTGCGTCTGTCCTCCCAGGCGATTTGCAGGATCTTGCGGAGACATCGTTGGTGGCATTTCTCCAGCGACTTGAGGTGTCTACTGTACATGGTCCATGTCTCTGAGCCATACAGGAGGGCGGGTATTACTACAGCCCTGTAGACCATAAACTTGGTGCCAGATTTGAGGGCCTAATCTTCGAACACACTCTTCCTCAGGCGGCCGAAGGCTGCGCTGGCACACTGGAGGTGGTGTTGAACCTCGTCATCGATGTCTGCCCTTGCTGATAGTAGGCTCCCGAGGTATGGAAAGTGGTCCACGTTGCCCAGGGCCGCGCCATGGATCTTGATGACTGGGGGGCATTATAATTATAATTTATAGTTAAATGACAATAACTTAGGGCAATTTAGAAACAGATGTATTAGTTATTTCCCCGCTGAGCAGCTGGAAAACAGCTGGATCCAAAATTGGCTCCGAGGCAGGAAGCGAATTGTTACATATTTAACCCTTTGTAACATGCATCACACCTGACCACCAGAGGGCCCACCTGTTGGAGTCCCAAGGGATCCCAGCATCCCTTGGGAGCACAGTATATAAGCAGGCCACCCACGAGGTACCTGCACTCTGGAATCTTAATAAAGGAGCTAAGGTCACACTTGTTCATTACTCACAGTACTCAGTCTCGCCATTTAGTGTGAGTGTAACACAAAGGGTAATGGTTGATGGGTGTTTTTGTGACTGGAAGGCTGTATCCAGTGGGGTTCCACAGGGCTCAGTGCTGGGTCCCTTGCTTTTTGTGGTATATATCAATGACGTGGACTTGATTGTTGGGGGTATGATTAAGAAGTTTGCAGATGACACTAACATGGACTGTGTGGTTGATGAAGAAGAAAGCTGCGGACTGCAGGAAGATATCCATCTACTGGTTAGGTGGGCAGAACAGTGGCAAATAGAATTCAATCCGGATAAGTTTGAGATGATGCATTTGGGGAGGTCTAACAAGGCAAGGGAATACATATTAAATGGTATGTCACTGAAAAGTGTAGAGGAACAAAGGGACCTTGGAGTGCAGGTCCACAGATCCCTGAAGGTAGCAGGCCAGGTAGATAAGGTAATTAAGAAGGCATATGGAATTCTTGCCTTTATAAGTCGAGGCATGGAATACAAGAGCAACTGCTTGAACTGTATAAAACACTTGTTAGGCCACAGCTGGAGTACTGTGTGCAGTTCTGGTCACCACATTACAGGAAAGATGTGATTGCACTGGAAAGGGTGCAGAGGAGATTCACAAGAATGGAGAATTTTGGCTATGAGGAAAGGTTGGAGATGCTGGGTCTGTTTTCTTTGCAACAGAGGAGGTTGAGGGGAGACCTTATTGAGGTGTATAAAATTATGAGGGGCCTAGATAGTGGATAGGAAGGGCCTGTTTCCCTTGGCGGAGGGGTCAACAACCAGGGAGCATAGATTTAAAGTAATTGGGGGGAGGTTTTGAGGAGATATGAGGGAAAATGTCTTCACCCAGGGGGTGGTGGGGGTCTGGAACTCACTGCCTGAAAGGGTGGTCGAGGCAGAAACCCTCACCACATTTAAAAGATACTTGGATGTGCACTTAAAGTGCCGTAACCTACAGGACTATGGACCAAGAGTTGGAAAGTGGGATTAGGCTGGATAGCTCTTTGTCGGTTGGCGCGGACACGATGGGCCGAATGGCCTCCTTCCATGCTGTAAATTTCTATGATTCTTTCTAACACCAAGTTGAGGTGCTACATCACCACCAGTGGTGAGAAGGTGTAATTGCAATGCAGTTTCCATAGGAATTTATAATGATAAGGTTTGACCCAAATGTGTGACAAAAATGTGTCAAAGGAAGTGAGATTTTATAGACAGCATTTTTACACAGACATCAGATTGTTAATATATTAATGTAGATATCATCATAGGCAGTCCCTCGAAATCGAGGATGATTTGCTTCCACTCGAAAAGTGAGTTCTCGGGTGGCTGAACAATCCAATACGGGAATTACAGTCTCTGTCACAGGTGGGACAGACAGTGGTTGAGGGAAAGGGTGGGTGGGGAGTGCCTGCGCTTTCTGCATGCTCTCGGCAACCAGACTCGAGGTGCTCAGCGCCCGCCCGGATGCTCTTCTTCCACTTAGGGCGGTCTTTGGCCAGGGACTCCCAGGTGTCGGTGGGGATATTGCATTTTATCAGGGAGGCTTTGAGGATGTCCTTGAAATGTTTTCTCTGCCCACCTGGGGCTCGCTTGCAGTGTAGGAGTTCCGAGTAGGACGCTTGCTTTGGGAGTCTTGTGTCGGGCATGCCGATGATGTGGCCCGCCCAACGGAGCTGGTCGAGTGTGGTCAGTGCTTCGATGCTGGGGATGTTGGCCTGAGCGAGAACACTGACGTTGGTGCGTCTATCCTCCCAGTGAATTTGCAGGATCTTGCGAAGACATTGTTGATGATATATATCCAGCGACTTGAGGTGTCTGCTGTATATGGTCCACATCTCTGAACCATACAGGAGGGCCGGTATCACTACTGCCCTGTAAACCATGAGTTTGCTGCCAGATTTGAGGTCCTGGTCTTCAAACACACTCTTCCTCAGGCGACCGAAGGCACACTGGAGGCAGTGTTGGACCTCGTCGTCGATGTCTGCCCTTGCTGATGGTAAACTCCCGAGATATGGAAAATGTTCCACGTTGTCCAAGGTCGCACTGTAGAGTTTGATAACCGGGGGGCAGTGCTGGGTGGAGGGGTCAGGTTGGTGGAGGACCTTTGTCTTACAGATGTTAAGCATAAGGTCGATGCTTTTGTACGCTTTGGTGAAGGTGTTGATGATGACTTGGAGTTCGGGCTCTGAGTGTGCGCAGACGCAAGCGTCGTCCGCCTACTGTAGGTCGATGACGGAGGATGGGACTACCTTGGATCTAGCCAGGAGGCGATATAGGTTGAACAGGTTCCCATTGGTTCTGTAGTTTAGTTCCACTCCAGCGGGGAACTTGTTGAGTGTGAGATAGAGCATTGCAGCGCAGAAGATCAAGAAGAATGTTGGTGCGATGATGCAGCCCTGCTTGACCCCAGTCTGGACGTGGATTGGGTCTGTGGTGGATCTGTTGGTCAGGATCACGGTTTGCATGTCGTTGTGGAGCAGGTGGAGGATGGTGACAAACGTTTGGGGACAGCCGAAAAGGAGGAGGATCCTCCATAGTCCCTTACGGTTGACCGTGTCAAAGGCCTCTAAGGTTAAAGAAGGCCATGTACAAGGGTTGGTGCTGTTCCCTGCATTTCTCTTGTAGTTGTCACGCCGTGAAGATCATGTCTATTGTACCCCTTAATGGACGGAATCCGCACTGTGAATTTCGCATTGTGATATAGTAGACCCTGTGCGTGCTGACCTACATTGGCTTCTGGTTAAGCAACGCCTCAATTTCAAAATTCTCATCCTTATTTTCAGATCCCTTCATGGCCTCACCCCTCCCTATCTGTAATCTCCAGTCCCACAACCCCCCGAGATGTCTGTGCTCCTCTAATTCTGCCCTCTTGAGCATATAATCACTCAACCATTGGTGGCTGTGCCTTCTGTTGCCTAAACCTCTCTGCCTCTCTACCTCGCTTTATCTCTGTGACCGTCACCTGCGCTAATTTCAACTTATGCGGCTCGGTGTCAAATTTTCATCTCATAATACTCCTGTGAAGCGTTTTGGGACATTTCACTACATTAAAGGAGCCATATAAATACAAGTTGTTGTTGTTGTAATTGACACTGCCAAGGCAATATTTATTGGCTGTATCTAATTGCCTGGAGGACATTAAGAGTGAGCGTGTGGAAATTGCAGCTCATCCAAGACTGAATGTCAGACAAGGAGTCCGACAACACCGAGGTAGTGGAGGATTTGAGAGGTGGTAGAGCTGGGTGTCATCGACATATACGTGGAAGCTGATCACATATCTGCAGATAATGTTGCCAAATGGCAGCATGTTGATGAGGAAGAGGCCAAGGATCGATCATTGGGGACTCTGGTGGTAACAGTGCAAGACCTGGAAATGAAGCCATTGCTGGAGATCCTCTGGCTACAATTGGATAGATATGAGAACGCTCATGTGAGGGCAAACCCATTAAGCTGGACAATGAAGGAGAGTTGTTGGAAGATCTCATGGTCAACAGTGTCTAAGGCTGCAGAGAAGTCAAGAAAGACAAATAGGTATAATGGATAAGGATTGTAGTCACCGAGGATCTCGTATGTGACTTTGGTTAGGGCCAGTTCCGTTCTTTGGTACGGGCTAAAAACTGATTGAAGAGATTCAGTCAGGGAGTTGCAAGAGAGGTGAGCATGGATTTGGAAGGCGACGCCACATTCAAGGACTTTGGAGAGGAAAGGGAGGTTGAAGATGGGACAGTAGTTTGCTAGGACAGAGGGGTTCCGGGTGGGGTTTTTTTGAGGAGAAAAGTGGTAAAAGAAGGGGGCCAGTCTCTGAGGAGAGGGAACCATTTACAATGTCAGTTAACGTGAGGGCCAGGAAGAGCAGTTGGGTGGCCAGCAGTTTAGTGGAAATGGATCAAGGTCTTGTGGACGAGATAAGCACAATAAGATGGGAGTGAAACTAGAAATCGATTGGAGTTCAGCGTGAGGTCAGGGGAGTCCGAGTGGAGGTTTGACTGGTTGGCAAGTGGAAGAAAGCAGCAGCAGAGACAGCTGAACAGATAGTCTCAGCCTTGGTTACAAAGATAACTCTCTTCCTTGCACTTGTTGGAGTACGCCCCTGCCTCAGTCTATCTGCTGATGAAATCTTCATCCATGCCTTGGTCATCTCCAGGTTCAACTATTCCTATTTCTGATTGGCCTCTTCACCTCCACCTTCCATAAACTTCAGTTCATCCAAAACTCTGTTGCCATTTCCTTACCTGCACCAACTTTCGCTCACTCATCAAGCCTGCATTTGCTGACCTACATTGACTTCCAGTTCCCCAATGCCTCCCATTTAAAATTCTCATTCCCATGGACAAATCCCTTCCCTATCTTTGTAAGCTTCTCCAGCCGTACAACTTTTCACCAATTCTACCTTTCTCCTTCCTGCTCTGGCCTCTTGTGCATCCCCCATACCAATGGTCACCATGCCTACAGTTATCTAGACCCTAAGCATTGGAATTTATTCTCTAAATCTCTCCATTGCTCTCTCATCCTTTAACACTGTCTTTAAAATCTACCTATTGAGTCAAGTTTTTATCACCCCTCCTTATATCTCCTTTGGCTTGGTGTAAATCTTCGATTGATTACACTTAGAAACATTGGGCCCAAATTTCCCTAACCTGTTTTTCTGGCGCCCTCACCCGAGGTGCGCCGCTTTTGTCCACTTCCAAGCGTGCCGAAAAAAGACCTCCGTATTCTGGCCGCTTCCCAGCTTCTCCTTCATCATGGCGCAGCGTGGCCCAATGGATTGGGGGCGGAGCCAGGTCCTGGCGCCAAAAACAGTGCGGGATCTCTGCACATGCGCGCGAGAGTCTGCGCGCATGTGCAGTAGCTCCTGGCAGGCCGTTTCTACAAACACGCGCTGCAGGCTGTGTGGGAGGGGCTGAAGCATGCCGCCCCTAGCCCTGGCTGAATGGGCTCCTTCATCGGCGGCCCGCTGCGTTCCCTAAGGTAGGACTTCGATTTTTTATTTGTTATTTACTGATTTATTTTAGTGCTTTAGGTGCAGGGTTCCTTCTATTTTTTATTTTTTATTTATTGATTGCTTATTACTTTGGTCTTGGTGCTTTAGGGGCAGGGTTCCTTCTATTTTGTTAATTAATTGCTTATTTTTGTGCTTTGTTTGGTGCTTGGTGGTGCTTTAAATGTAGTTACTTGCGCCGATTCCTTAATTCTAAGTAAGGTCTTTCTGTGCGGACAAAAGTGGACACATACACTGCCCTAAGTTAGTTTAGTACAACTTTTTTCTGGCCAAATTGGCATAAATGCCGCAAGTGGCTGGGAACGCCCTCTTTTGGGAAAAAAAAACTGACCTAACACAAAACCTAACTAACTCACTTACACTGGCGCAAATTAAATGGCCATATTTGCAACTAAAAAGATACCCCAGAAAAATCAAGTTACACCAAATAACCTGTGCAACTCCTGGGGAAATTTGGGCCCATAGAAACATGTAGCTTTGGAACAATTTTATTACGTCGAAGGCACGATATAAGTGCAAGTTATTGTTGAATGCATATTTCTGGTTAGTGTGCTTTGAACTAGGCTGGGACATATTAGCAATGTGATAGATGCCTATTTGAACTGCTCTTCCAGCTCATTGCTTCTGACAGAGTGACAGTGTACCTGAACACCAGGTCTCTTTGGACAGCCACTGTTTTTTTTTTTAGCTTTTCAGCATTTAGAAAGTACCCTGTTCTATCCTTTTTAGGTCCAAAGTGGATAACCTCCCATTTGCCTACATTGAAATCCATTTGCCGCAGTTTTGCCCATTCACTGAATCTATCACTATCCCTGCGTAATTTTATGCTTCCATCTACCCATCTACACTGCCTATAATGCTGCCTGTCTTTGTGTCATCAGCAAATTTGGATATGTGACTTTCTTTGCCATCATCTAAGTCATTAATAAATATTGTGAATAGTTGAGGCTCCATCACAGATCCCTGTGGGACACTACTAGTCATATCCTGCCAATTAGTTTACCTGCCCATTATCCCTACTCTCTGTCTCCTGCCGCAAAGCCAATTTCCTAACCAGATTATAAACTGGATGTATTCTTGGCCATCTGTTGTATGCACCGCCCGATAGTCAGTTCCTTTGACGTTGATGGAACTGGATATAAGGCTGTCCTAAGACAACTTTCTACCCCAACGTGACCAGGCGCTGGTCTAAAAATCATACTTTTCTCCATCAGAGTTGAGCCAGTCCCCACAAATATTGCACCCTTCACAGCTGGATTAACAAACATTTGAAGCCTATCACTTATTTAGAGTGGTGTTAAATCTTCATTATTGTAGCAGCTGCATTGAGAAGGCAATTTTCTTGTGTGCGAAACTCATTTCGCCCTGATGAAGAATTTTACTCCTCGTTCAACATAAATCTGGAACATATCTCTTCGCTGTCCTTGAATTAACCCTGTTATTACTGAATTCCATTCGCAGTCTCTCAGCAAATAACTACTTTCTGTCCTCCAGCACCCAAATGAATTTTAGAGAAATGAATGAAAGAACAAAAGGACATTTCTTCATTGTTATCACTGTTCTCCAGATCAGTGTCCAGACCAGGTCACTGTTTAATACCATATAAGATTCATTACTCTATATTGACTTCTGCATGTTTGGAGAGATTCTCTGCTGTTTTTGTTTCTAGGTATTGGGTGAGTCACCTGCCAGGTGGATTGCCATATGAGTGGTCCCTGCAAGGTGTACCCAGGTATCAGAAATAATTAGTCTCTATCACTGGGCTATCAATTGTTTACTAATGTCCATGGGCTTTTGCAGTTGTCCCATCATGGGGTCACTTCCCTTGGCTTTATTCCAATAGGTTGGTGAATTGTTATCTGAGCTATCAGTGGTCTGTTCTTAAAGCTTACTGTTTTGAGTCTTTGAACTCATTGACAGTTATGATGAGTGTGACGGTATTTCTTTTGATCCCAGTTTGGGCTTCAAAACAAAAGGCGGAAATATGGCTGGGTCTGTTAACATTGATTGTTCAGTCTTCTCGCTGTGCTGCCATGAGAGTAGCGGTTGACAAGGGACTTTATGGGTGATTGAGTTTATCATAAAAAGTCTCATCTAAAGTAAAGGCTTTACTGTTGAGAACTGTTAGAAATTCAGGACTTGTATTGCTTTAAACGAGAGTGAGTTAATTGAAAGCTGCTCGCTTTAATTTTGCATCTGTTTGTCTTATTTCCTAATAAACTTGTTTTGTTATTTTAGCCTGAGATATATAGCGCTTCAGAGTATTATATATGCATCAGTTGCAAAGAAAAAAGGTGTCTGTTGAGATCCCCTATGATACATTAATGATGTAAAGGGTTCATTGTTGTCTACTGCGCCAGTTACTTTGCTCATGTGTTGGCCTACAGGGGGCATTGAGTGCACCCTCCTGGAAGGTGCAATTTTTGCATTGAGCATGAAATAGAGAGTGAGAGATTCAACTTTGGCTGGGGCACATAACAGGCCTTGGCGGATCAGTCACGCATTATACGCCCTGCCTCCTTTTTATTGACTTTTATGGAAAAGAAAATCAGGCAGGATGCCCGACAGGTGACTAATCACTGAATGCAGTGTGGGCAGGCACAGCAGGAGGGGCGAAGGAGCGGCAAGAGTCCATAGAGGGAAGTGACTGGGACCTGGGAGAAGCATGAATCTGAGGCCCAGAAGAGGCGAGAGCCCTGGGGCAGCACGGGCCAACCCAGACTGCGATATGTGTGCACACTTGGTCTGTGCAGCAGAGCTGGTCTCCAGTTAGTCCAAGCACAGGCATCTTCCATCTTTCACGATATAGTTCAGGATCTGGAATATTAGGTCCTTCATTGAAACATCTGTGAACTCATCCCTTTTTGGCGTGGAAGCAAGTCATCCTCGATTCGAGGGACTGCCTACGATGATGAATCCGCTACTGTCCATTTTGTGTCCCCGCAAATGTTGAATTTCACCCCCAGAGTAGCTCAGTGAGTTCCAATCATAACAATTGATGTCAGACTGTAACAGGCAGTTCAAATTTTAAAGCTAGATAAATTACCAGAAACAAATAACATTATTAAAAAATGATCCAGGCCGATGAAAGACATGGATCATGAGCTGGAACTAGCAGGCCGGGTTGTGAAAGCCTTAGACTGGAAGCTGGACCAGGCTGAGGAAAATAAGCCATCAGTGAACTTCCAACGAGGCCGGATTCGATTGATCCAAGCCATAGCTCTGTGCACAACACAGTTACTAATCCAGTCTTGTGTCACGGTTTCATGAATGGGATGACATTGATTTGATTGCAAACCACCATAGGTGGAACAAAGAATGTTTGGAGAGAAGGTTTGGTATCCTCACTCAGTGATAAGACACACACTGTATTGGCACATGGTTCCAATGGAGAGAGCAGACTATGATTTTGTAAAATTTCCCCCATAATGACTGGGCAATAGTGAGCAAGTTGGTCACCCTGAATCCCATGAATCTACATTGATACTGATCAATGGGCAATACAGGCACAAATGTTTTAAATGCGGCATGGTGGAGTATAAAGCAACCAACTGTTGGTGCAGAGAGGGTAGGGCACATTGAGGGAGGCTGATTGTCGCAGTGAGATATGAGACTGCTGGGTGTGCTGGGATCTCGAATGCAGGGAATCAGGCACAGTTTCTAAGTCCAGTTACAGTAAGTCAGTGGCAAACAGAAGTCTTGCATGATATGGGCATGGTCTGATTCTGGTACAACTGCATCTGGTATGGGGTGATCAGTATATAAAGGGATGGGTTGCGCAATTTCAGGTTTTTTTTTTGGCGAGAGGTGGATATATCCCTGGTCAAAGTTTAACCTGGTGTAAAAAAAGTTTCAACATCTATGCCATTTGGGAATGCCTTGAATGATGAAGACTTGCGGCCAATTTGTTTAATGCGGACATGGCTGCCACTGGCAAAAGAAGCCAACCTTGTGTATCATCATCATAGGCAGTCCCTCGAAATTGAGGAAGACTTGCTTCCACTCTAAAAGTGAGTTCTTAGGTGACTGAACAGTCCATTATCGGAATTACAGTCTCTCTCGCAGGTGAGACAGACAGTCGTTGAAGGAAGTGGTGGGTGGGGAGCCTGGTTTGCCGCACGCGCTTTCAGCTGCCTGCACTTAATTTCTGCATGCTCTCGGCGGCGACACTCGAGGTGCTCAGCGCCCTCCCGGATGCACTTTTCCACTTAGGATGGTCTTTGGCCAGGGACTCCCAGGTATCGGTGGGGATGTTGCATTTTATCAGGGAGGCTTTGAGGGTGATCTTGAAATGTTTCCTCTGCCCACCTGGGGCTTGGTTGCTGATACGTCCTCACTACACAGTATAAATGCACAAGAGGCCCATGCTTGAGAGAAGGTCAGTCTGTGACCTGTCCTTTATGCCTTAGCACTCAAGTGATGAAGGTGGGTGGAGCTTCCCCTTTTATACCTGAAGGTCCAGGTTAGGAGTGTCTCCCACCTAGTGGTCAGTGTTCTCACGGTGTACAACTTAGGTCAGTTTATACATGGTGGTTGAATACATAACATCACCTCCCCCCCCAAAGTCTTATTGGGATCACAGGTTGAGTCTCTCTAGTGGTTTACGCTCCCTTGTAGAGCGCCTGAGTTGGGGCTCCGGTTGTTGGGCGCTGGCCTGAGTGTCTGCTGTTTGCAGTGCCTCAGGCCTGTCCGGACTGCCCACAGTGACTGGGCTCTCCTCCCTTTGGTTCCGGTGTTCGGTCACCTGTGGTGGAGTGAACTCTATATCGTGTTCTTCCTCTGCTTCTTCTATGGGGTTGCTGAACCTCCTTTTTGTTTGATCCACATGTTTGCGGCAGATTTGTCCATTGGTAAGTTTAACTACCAGAATCCTATTTCCCTCTTTGGCAATCACAGTGCCTGCGAGCCATTTGGGCCCTGCAGCGTAGTTGAGGACAAAAACAGGATCATTTACATCAATATATCGCGCCCTCGCATTCCTGTCATGGTAATGATATTGTGACTGGCGCCTGCTCTCGACAATTTCTTTCATTGTGGGGTGTATAAGGGATAATCGGGTTTTGAGTGTCCTTTTCATTAGTAGCTCTGCGGGTGGAACCCCTGTGAGCGAGTGTGGTCGGGATCTAAAGGCCAACAGGAGGCGTGATAAGCGGGTTTGTAGGGAACCCCCTTGGAATCTGAGCATCTCCTGTTTGATTATCTGCACTGCTCGTTCTGCCTGGCCGTTTGAGGCTGGCTTGAACGGTGCCATTCTAACATGGTTAATTCCATTGCCTGCCATGAAGTCCTGGAATTCAGTGCTTGTGAAGCATGGGCCATTGTCGCTAACCAAGATGTCCGGTAGACCGTGGGTGGCGAACATTGCCCGTAGACTTTCTACCGTGGCAGAGGATGTGCTTGAATTTAAAATGTCACACTCGATCCATTTGGAGTAGGCGTCTACTACAACCAAAAACATTGTCCCCATGAAAGGACCTGCGTAGTCCACATGGATGCGTGACCAAGGCTTGGAGGGCCATGGCCAGGGGCTAAGGGGGGCTTCCCTGGGCGCATGGCCCAGCTGGGCACATGTGTTGCACCTGTGAACACAAAGTTCCAGATCTGCGTCTATCCCTGGCCACCAAACGTGTGACCTGGCAATTGCCTTCATCGTGACAATGCCCGGGTGCCCATTGTGGAGTTCTCTGATGAGCACCTCTCTGCCCATCTGGGACATGACTACGCGGTTTCCCCACAGTAGGCAATCGGCCTGAATCGAGAGTTCATCCTTGCGCCTGTGAAATGGTTTAAATTTCTCAGGGCATGCCCTGTACGTGGCTGCCCAGTCCCCATTCAGGACACATATCTTGACTAGAGACAATAGGGGGTCTCTATTTGTCCAGACGTTAATGTGACGGGCTGTCACGGGTGAGCCTTCGCTTCCGAAAGCTTCAACAGCCATGACCATCTCAGCACCATGCTCGGTAGCCCCCTCAGTGGTGGCTAGTGGGAGCCTGCTGAGTGCATCGGCGCAGTTTTCGGTACCCGGTCTGTGCCGAATTGTGTAGTCATAGGCAGCTAACGTGAGTGCCCACCTCTGTATGCGGGCCAATGCGTTTGCATTTATGGCCTTGTTGTCGGCCAAAAGGGACGTTAGGGGTTTGTGATCTGTCTCCAGCTCAAATTTCCTGCCAAACAGGTACTGGTGCATTTTCTTTACCGCATATACACATGCGAGCGCCTCCTTTTCTACCATCCCGTAGCCCCTTTCTGCCTGGGACAAACTCCTGGAGGCATAAGCGACCGGCTGTAACTGACCCTTGGCATTGACATGCTGCAACACACACCCGACACCATAGGACGACGCATCACAAGTTTCTTACATGGGTCATATAGCGTTAACAGATTGTTGGAACATAACAAATTGCGTGCTCTATTAAAAGCCCTTTCCTGGCTGTCCCCCCAGACCCATTCGCGACCTTTGCATAGGAGCACGTGTAGCGGCTCTAGCAGTGTGCTCAATTTGGGAAGAAAGTTACCAAAATAGTTCAGGAGCCCCAGGAACGAACGCAGCTCCGTTGTGTTACGGGGTCTGGGTGCTCTCTGGATCGCTTCCGTCTTGGAAGCAGTAGGGCTGATCCCGTCTGCTGCTACCCTCATCCCCAGGAATTCTACCTCTGGAGCTAGGAAGACGCACTTCGCCTTTTTCAGTCGCAGACCTACCCGGTCCAGTCTGCGCAGCACCTCCTCCAGGTTGTGGAGGTGTTCTTCAATATCGTAACCCGTAATGAGGATGTCGTCCTGAAAAACCACCGTCCCTGGAATCGACTTGAGGAGGCTTTCCATATTTCGTTGGAAGATCGCGGCGGCCGAGCGAATCCCGAACGGACATCTGTTGTACTCAAACAACCCCTTGTGTGTCGTGATGGTGGTCAGCTTCTTCGACTCACTCGCCAGCTCCTGGGTCATGTAAGCTGAGGTCAGGTCCAATTTTGAAAAAGGTTTGCCACCGGATAGCGTCGCAAAGAGGTCCTCCGCTCTCGGTAGCGGGTACTGGTCTTGGAGTGACACCCGATTGATGGTGGCCTTGTAATCGCCACATATCCTGACCGACCCATCCGCCTTGAGCACCGGCACAATCGGGCTCGCCCAGTCACTGAATTCGACTGGCGAGATGATGCCTTCCCTCAACAGGCGGTCCACTTCGCCTTCTATCTTTTCCCGCATCACGTATGGCACCGCTCTGGCCTTGTGGTGTACTGGTCTGGCATCTGGGTTTATGTGAATCACTACCTTGGCCCCCATGAAAGTTCCAATGCCGGGTTGAAATAATGAGTCAAATTTGTCCAGGATCTGTGAGCATGATACTCGCTCCACAGAGGAAATTGCATTGACATTGCCCCATTTCCAGTTCATGACAGCAAGCCAACTCCTCCCCAGTAGTGCGGGACCATCCCCTGGGACAATCCAGAGTGGCAACCTGTTCTCCGAATCTTTGTGGGTCATGACTACCGTGGCGCTGCCCAGCACCGGAATGATCTGCTTTGTGTAAGTCCGTAGCTGTGCGTCAATCGGCGATAATTTTGGCCTCCTGGCCTTGGATGCCCACAACTTTTCGAACTGTTTGATACCCATCAGGGACTGGCTGGCACCCGTGTCTAACTCCATTGATACTGGGATGCCATTGAGGAGCACTTTCATCATTATCGGTGGCGTCCTGGTGTATGAACTATATACGTGCTTCACATGAACTCGCTGAACTTCAGCTTCCAGCGATTTCTCCCAGTGTCCATTTCTGCAGGTATTTTGCTCATCTCTGCAAACTCCGGCTGAATGTATGCCTCCACGCCTCCAGCATGAGCTGCGGTTTGAAACAAAAGGTCCCTTGCCAGTCGATCGTCCCTGACTGCCCCTGTTATTGTCCTTGAGTGCACCATTAACAGGTGTTGATGGCCCCATTACTGGCCGCATTGTCCCTTGCAATGGCGTGAATCGCTGTTCAGCTTGCCATTGTCTCTGTCGAACTCCCACTCTGGGTTCGACTACATGTTGGGGCATGCCTGACTGCCCTTGTCTGCCTGGAGAACTGTGTGTTGCTTTAACAATGTTGAATCTCTGTCCCAACCATTCCTTAACACAGTACCTCTCATCTGTTCTGCTAGTGGCCATGCTCGCGTGGTTTAAATCCCAGTTTCTTGTCGCCATTGATACGTCCTTACTACACAGTATAAATGCACAAGAGGCCCATGCTTGAGAGAAGGTCAGTCTGTGACCTGTCCTTTATTCCTTAGCACTCAAGTGATGAAGGTGGGTGGAGCTTCCCCTTTTATACCTGAAGGTCCAGGTTAGGAGTGTCTCCCACCTAGTGGTCAGTGTTCTCACGGTGTACAACTTAGGTCAGTTTATACATGGTGGTTGAATACATAACATCACCTCCCCCCCCAAGCACTGGCATGTAAGAGAAATGTAGTCAGCAGTAGTGGATACTGATCGCATTGTGCAGTGGCAGAGCCTTCATCCACCTGAACAGGGTCAGGTGACCAGTCTGTCTGTAGGCAGGGTTCTACAGGGTCAGGTGACTAGTCTGTAGATAGGATTCTACAGGGTCAGGTGACCAGTCTGTCTGTAGGCAGGGTTCTCCGGGGTCAGGTGACTAGTCTGTAGACAGGGTTCTACAGGGTCAGGTGACCAGTCTATCTATAGGCAGGGTTCCACAGGGTCAGGTGACCAGTCTGTCTGTAGGCAGGGTTCTATAGGGTCAGGTGACCAGTCTGTCTGTAGGCAGGGTTCTACAGGGTCAGGTGACCAGTCTGTCTGTAGGCAGGGTTCTACAGGGTCAAGTGACCAGTCTGTCTATAGACAGGGTTCTACAGGGTCAGATGGACCAGTCTGTCGATAGGCAGGGTTCTACAGGGTCAGGTGACCAGTCTGTCTATAGGCAGGGTTCTACAGGGTCAGGTGACCAGTCTGTCGATAGGCAGGGTTCTACAGGGTCAGGTAACCAGTCTGTCGATAGGCAGGGTTCTACAGGGTCAGGTGACCAGCCTGTCGATTGGCAGGGTTCTACAGGATCAGGTGACCAGCCTGTCGATAGACAGGGTTCTGCAGCTTTAGTTTCTGCTTTATGTTGTGCTGAATCACAATTCTCAGGATGTCTGCATGCAGTGAACCTTGTTGAAGTGCAGTCACTGTTTCTACATGTGAATAACTTGGACTGGATTCCCCCAACACCTTTATGCCTATCATTAATAAAGATTGTCAAAAACAATGATCCTAATATCGATCACTGCGAGACTCCATTAGTAATCAGTCCCCAAGCAGAACCACTACTCTTAATAACAACTTTCTACTCACAAGGAAATAACCAATTCATTACCAACCTAAGATACCCCCCCAGGACTCTTATCTTCTCAAGTAGCCAATTGTGTGGCATCTTGTCAAAAGTTTTCTGAAAATTTAGTATAGTGTCAACTGGACTGCTTCCAACCTTGTAACTTCCCAATGGTGCTTTGCTACAGTGTGTGTGTGTGCGTGTGTGTGAGAGTAAAGGGAAGAAAATAAAAGAAAAGAATGGTACGAGTCTTGAGCTTTGGGAAGGCCTCCAGCTTTACACTGGCCCAATATATCTCTATTGTCACACCCCTGAAGGTCAAACATTGCCTATTGAGAATAAATGAGGTGTAAAATGAGATGACACACTTTCTATTTAGGTTTGCTGGCTCCAGTTATGCATCACCTTTGCCCTGCAAAAAGAGTAGTAGTTTTGAGAGATTGCAAGTTTGAAAAGCACATGGCGTGACGGCCATTCCCACACTATGTGCCCAGCTTGTGCATGACTCAATGAACATGCTGCTGGTAGGCTGTGCTGGAAGGCTAATCTGTGGCCTCACCTTTAGAAATGATCATACAGAAATAATTCTAGTTTGAATTGTGTACTGCGGCAGTATGGGCATGCATGAGAAGCTTGGAAAGAGCAATTTTTTGACCTCTTTGTACACTGTGTAACAGTATAAGAGGAAACGTTTCATAATATGCATAATCTGCTTAGTTACTTGGCATACTTCCTGGTGCTTTTAAATGTCTTTCTTATCTACTTCCTTGCCATTTATACGTTTGAAGTTGCATCCCCTCTGGCAGCTACCTCCCGCCAAACAGGCTGTATATTCCTTTGATGGGGCATACACTCTGGGATCACAAAGAGGGTGCCTCTTTGTTGCACTGTTTGCATCTGCATCTTCGAAGCTCCATGTGAAATGAGGGTACTCTGCGTCTTTGTTCGGCTAAGTTTCATTCTCTGCCCAGCAACAAAGAAGCAACCCCATCACGTAACAGTTGCAGCGATGTGCGATGCTCTGCCCATGGCTCGTGGCAAGCACCTGTAGGCAGGCATTATCTGGGCTGGAAGGTCGCCATGAATAGGTGATGGCGCCAACTTTGGAAAATCCCACAAAGTTGGCTCAGCACACTGTTGCGCAATGCTCTGCGGTCTCACACTGGAAGCGGGACACCATTAATGGATTTACAGGGAATCAGTATCACCGGGGCATGGGTGTTGTATCTGTTTGTGAGGCAAATTAATCTCTGAATGCAGCAGTGTTTCTCAGGAGATTCTCAATATTTTCTCTCTCTTTAATTGGTTCCTTTGCTGCAGTAACTATGGCAGTGTGCTAAGAAGATCTGTGCAGCAGAGAAATTATATGGGTGAAGGCTGTCACCAAGGGTGACTATTCAAGTTGTGATGATGCAATTTAATCTGATAATCTAACAGTATGTTGGGATTTTCCAACAGATTTCTGGAGAGCAATTCGCAAGTAATAAGTGTAATCTTCTGTGACTAATTTTGATACTTCTGTTTGTCTGAAGTTGATCTCTCCGTATGCTTTGCTAGTTTTCATACAAAGGATAGTGGCAATCCCCCAAAAGGCTGGACACTTGGTCAGCTGGAATTTTCAAGACTGAGATCAATAGATTTTTGTTCGAAAGAAGGGTTTCATATATGAGAGCAAAGATCCCATGGCGCTATTTCGAAGAAGAGCAGGGGAGTTATCCCCAGTGTCCTGGCCAATATTTATCCCTTAATCAACATAACAAAAACAGATTATCTGGTCATTATCACATTGCTGTTTGTGGGAGCTTGCTGTGTGCAAATTGGCTGCTGCGTTTCCTACATTGCAACAGTGACTGCACTCCAAAAGTACTTCATTGGCTGTAAACGTTTTGAGACATCCGGTGATTGTAAAAGGTGCTGGTTGTGAAAGGCGCTAAATAAATGCAAGTGTTTCTTTGTTCTTTCATTTTATGTACTTGCTATTATTTGTAAAATATCATCAAAAGCCAACAGCAAAAAAAAAAGTAACAATTATTTGTAAATTGAAGTCCCGATGGTGGGAATAACTCAGAAAATCTACTTGCGGAATGTACACATAAGATGCACCATCACCTTTGGCACTTCGTGGATGCAAACAGTGTGAGCCACAAGGAAATACAGTCAAGCTTTCCACTTGTTGTGCCCCAATTCCCACACTGCTGTGTGCCAGTTTCAGGGCTGCAAGGCTGCTCGTGGCACCTAAGTGAGTTTAGGATTTGTACCAGGCAACTGCTGCTACAAACCCTTGTGTGTTTGTGACAGAATAATAAGTGAATGAATGAAATTGGCTCAGTAAAAGCTCTGGCAACCAGTATGGCAGCTGACAAAACTGTCTGGAGCTACAGCCAACTGATTCAGACACAGACAACAGTTGACCATTGTATATGGTTCCAGTCAGAGGTAATAACGAACGACTGCCCTTAGTTGAAGCTACAGGCGTTACCCAGTGTCTAGTCGGCAGTATTGTTCTGCTCAATCATGGCTATAAATTTATTTAAAGGGTTCCTAAAGAATCCCACGTTCAAAAGAGACTCAAAGTAAAGCTCCTTATTTGGATGGGGCCCTGAAGATGATGCTTCCTCCATAACCATCATCACAGGCCGTCCCTCGAAATCAAGGAAGACTCTGAAAGTAAGTTCTCCGGTGACTGTACAGTCCAATACGGGAGTTACAGTCTCTGTCACAGGTGGGACAGACAGTGGTTGAAGGAAAGGGTGGGTGGGGAGCCTGGTTTTCTGCATGCTCCTTCCGCTGCCTGCGCTTGGTTTCTGCTTAAGAGGTCCTGATGACAAACCATCCTCTCTCATGGTTAGCATTATAAGTCAAGTATTTTGGACAAAATACTTAATTAAAGAAAGGTATTGCTTTTTTCATATTGTAGGAATTGTTGCTGTTCTCTTCTGTGGAATTACCCAAGCTCATTACACCTACAATAATCTTTCTGATGAAGCAAAGATGAGGACAAAGCAGGTAGGAAATGCCAACCTGTATACAATATACTTCAAATTTAATGAATCTTTGGGAGTAAAACACAGAGAGAGGTTCTATCACTAGAGGTATTTATTGGAACAAATGACTTGAGGTAACTCCAAGATAAGTTAAGATGAAGAGCACCTTTCAGGTGATTTGATTTCATGCTTTCAAACTGCCAACTCGACTGCAATCTCTCGACAGCATCCATCTGCTTCTTAAATGAATCTAGTATCCTGGCCTCAACTATTGTTCTGGCAACCCACTTCAACTGTTGATTGGCCTCTTTAAAGAAGTGCTGAACACATTCACTCAGTCTCCCAGCACCCTTGCCCCAGCCAAGTTGGGTATCCATTAATTTGTGCCTGTCATCTTCAGCTTCAGCCCCACCTCTCGCTGCTCGGGGCCCTGGAGCTGATAGCTTTGGGTAGAGGAGTGAAGCAAGAGCATTGGAGGCAGATCTGACTGACCGAGAAAAGAACCAAGTGAAAGGCCTGACTGGAAGGAAGATTGTTGGGTGGTTGAGAGTGGAGCAGAGAGCGAGGACTGGCTGAGCTGCTGCCATTTAGCATCTTGCACCAGAATGCTGGAGCTGAGCAAGAGTGGGACTGGCTACTCAAAACCCGCAAAGAAAATGTCTGCAGCCAAAGGTCGCGATAACAGGCACCCCATGTAGAGAGAGCAGTGGGTCTGGGAAGAAAACAGCCACTACTGCCCACCAAGGGTATCTACCCTTGGCTGGTTCATATGGTCCAATTAGATTGCTTAAGGAATATTGGGGACATGGGCCACATGATTCCCCGACACCAATCAAATCACGAGAGGAATTAAGGAGACAATTGTCATGTCATTCCCAGAGATCAATTTGATTATGAGGACGAAACATGAACTCCATGAGCCATTCGGCTTGCCAGAAGAAACTGCACCATTTTTAACAGTAGGACCTCAAAAGTAGTAATCTCGGGATTGCTACCAGTGCCACGTGCTAGTCAAAGTAGGAATCGCAGGTTAGCGCAGATGAATACGTGGCTTGAGCAGTGGTGCAGCAGGGAGGGATTCAAATTCCTGGGGCATTGGAACCGGTTCTGGGGGAGGTGGGACCAGTACAAACCGGACGGTCTGCACCTGGGCAGGATCGGAACCAATGTCCTAGAGGGAGTGTTTGCTAGTGCTGTTGGGGAGGAGTTAAACTAATATGGCAGGGGGATGGGAACTAATGCAGGGAGACAGAGGGAAACAAAAAGGAGGCAAAAGCAAAAGACAGAAAGGAGATGAGGAAAAGTGGAGGGCAGAGAAACCCAAGGCAAAGAACAAAAAGGGCCACTGTACACCAAAATTCTAAAAGGACAAAGGGTGTTAAAAAAACAAGCCTGAAGGCTTTGTGTCTTAATGCAAGGAGTATCCGCAATAGGGTGGATGAATTAACTCTGCAAATAGATGTTAACAAATATGATGTGATTGGGATTACGGAGACATGGCTCCAGGATGATCAGGGCTGGGAACTCAACATCCAGGGGTATTCAACATTCAGGAAGGATAGAATAAAAGGAAAAGGAGGTGGGGTAGCATTGCTGGTTAAAGAGGAGATTAATGCAATAGTTAGGAAAGACATTAGCTTGGATGATGTGGAATCGATATGGGTAGAGCTGCAGAGCACCAAAGGGCAAAAAATGTTAGTGGGAGTTGTGTACAGACCTCCAAACAGTAGTAGTGATGTTGGGGAGGGCATCAAACAGGAAATTAGGGGTGCATGCAATAAAGGTGCAGCAGTTATAATGGGTGACTTTAATATGCACATAGATTGGGCTAACCAAACTGGAAGCAATACGGTGGAGGAGGATTTCCTGGAGTGCATAAGGGATGGTTTTCTAGACCAATATGTCGAGGAACCAACTAGGGGGGAGGCCATCTTAGACTGGGTGTTGTGTAATGAGAGAGGATTAATTAGCAATCTCATTGTGCGAGGCCCCTTGGGGAAGAGTGACCATAATATGGTGGAATTCTGCATTAGGATGGAGAATGAAACAGTTAATTCAGAGACCATGGTCCAGAACTTAAAGAAGGGTAACTTTGAAGGTATGAGGCGTAAATTTGCTAGGATAGATTGGCGAATGATACTTAAGGGGTTGACTGTGGATGGGCAATGGCAGACATTTAGAGACCGCATGGATAAACTACAACAATTGTACATTCCTGTCTGGCGTAAAAATAAAAAAGGGAAGGTGGCTCAACCGTGGCTATCAAGGGAAATCAGGGGTAGTATTAAAGCCAAGGAAGTGGCATACAAATTGGCCAGAAATAGCAGCGAACCCGGGGACTGGGAGAAATTTAGAACTCAGCAGAGGAGGACAAAGGGTTTGATTAGGGCAGGGAAAATGGAGTACAAGAAGAAGCTTGCAGGGAACATTAAGGCGGATTGCAAAAGTTTCGATAGATATGTAAAGAGAAAAAGGTTAGTAAAGACAAACGTAGGTCCCCTGCAGTCAGAATCAGGGGAAGTCATAACGGGGAACAAAGAAATGGCGGACCAATTGAACAAGTACTTTGGTTCGGCATTCACTAAGGAGGACACAAACAACCTTCCGGATATAAAAGGGGTCAGAGGGTCTAGTAAGGAGGAGGAACTGAGGGAAATCCTTATTAGTCGGGAAATTGTGTTGGGGAAATAGATGGGATTGAAGGCCGATAAATCCCCAGGGCCTGATGGACTGCATCCCAGAGTACTTAAGGAGGTGGCCTTGGAAATAGCGGATGCATTGACAGTTATTTTCCAACATCCCATTGACTCTGGATCAGTTCCTATCGAGTGGAGGGTAGCCAATGTAACCACACTTTTTAAAAAAAAAAAAGGAGGGAGAGAGAAAACAGGGAATTATAGACCGGTCAGCCTGACCTCAGTAGTGGGTAAAATGATGGAATCAATTATTAAGGATGTCATAGCAGCGCATTTGGAAAAAGGTGACATGATAGGTCCAAGTCAGCATGGATTTGTGAAAGGGAAATCATGCTTGACAAATCTTCTGGAATTTTTTGAGGATGTTTCCAGTAAAGTGGACAAGGGAGAACCAGTTGATGTGGTATATTTGGACTTTCAGAAGGCTTTCGACAAGGTCCCACACAAGAGATTAATGTGCAAGGTTAAAGCACATGGGATTGGGGGTAGTGTGCTGACGTGGATTGAGAACTGGTTGTCAGACAGGAAGCAAAGAGTAGGAGTAAATGGGTACTTTTCAGAATGGCAGGCAGTGACTAGTGGGGTACCGCAAGGTTCTGTGCTGGGGCCCCAGCTGTTTACATTGTACATTAATGATTTAGACGAGGGGATTAAATGTAGTATCTCCAAATATGCGGATGACACTAAGTTGGGTGGCAGTGTGAACTGCGAGGAGGATGCTATGAGACTGCAGAGTGACTTGGATAGGTTAGGTGAGTGGGCAAATGCATGGCAGATGAAGTATAATGTGGATAAATGTGAGGTTATCCACTTTGGTGGTAAAAACAGAGAGACAGACTATTATCTGAATGGTGACAGATTAGGAAAAGGGGAGGTGCAACGAGACCTGGGTGTCATGGTACATCAGTCATTGAAGGTTGGCATGCAGGTACAGCAGGCGGTTAAGAAAGCAAATGGCATGTTGGCCTTCATAGCGAGGGGATTTGAGTACAGGGGCAGGGAGGTGTTGCTACAGTTGTACAGGGCCTTGGTGAGGCCACACCTGGAGTATTGTGTATAGTTTTGGTCTCCTAACTTGAGGAAGGACATTCTTGCTATTGAGGGAGTGCAGCGAAGATTCACCAGACTGATTCCCAGGATGGTGGGACTGACCTATCAAGAAAGACTGGATCAACTGGGCTTGTATTCACTGGAGTTCAGAAGAATGAGAGGGGACCTCATAGAAACGTTTAAAATTCTTACGGGTTTAGACAGGTTAGATGCAGGAAGAATGTTCCCAATGTTGGGGAAGTCCAGAACCAGGGGTCACAGTCTAAGGATAAGGGGTAAGCCATTTAGGGCCGAGATGAGGAGAAACTTCTTCACCCAGAGAGTGGTGAACCTGTGGAATTCTCTACCACAGAAAGTAGTTGAGGCCAATTCACTAAATATATTCAAAAGGGAGTTAGATGAAGTCCTTACTTCTAGGGGGATCAAGGGGTATGGCGAGAAAGCAGGAAGGAGGTACTGAAGTTGCATGTTCAGCCATGAACTATTTGAATATAGGTGCAGGCTAGAAGGGCTGAATAGCCTACTCCTGCACCTATTTTCTATGTTTCTAATATAAGTAAATGGATACTTGCGAATGATTGATGATCATAAACGAATCAAGGGGTTTCTATATAGAACTAGCTTACCTTAATTGGATCAAACTATAGTACCTTACATTGCATCAATTTCCCCTCTCTCTAACTGTGTGAGGTAGTACGTCTGGGATGAAGAACAAGTAATGGAAAAAGGCAAATAACATGTTGGATTTTATAAATGGATACATAGAGTACAAGAATAATGATGTAATGGTTTAGGAAATTGGCTGAGCATCAGGAGACCGAGAGTAGGGATAATGGGCAGGTAATCTAATTGGCAGGAGGTGACTAGTGGTGTGCAAGGATCTGTGTTGGGGCCTCAACTATTCACCGTATTTATTAACGACTTGGATGATGGGATAGAAAGCCACATTATCCCAGTTTGCCGATGACACAAAAATATGCGGCTTTGTAAGCAGTGTAGATGGAAGCTAGAATTATAATGAGATATTAATAGATTAAGCGACCCCCCTTTGGAATCGGTCGGGCATCGGACATACCTGGTCCCACGGCCTGCTCCGCTGGAAGCCAAGCCTGTCAAACAGGCTGACGTCTAGGTAGGAAACCTGGTCCGGGCCACAAGTCACACGCTAAAATTCCAGAGCATGCGTGGAAACTCGGGACTTCCGTGTTTCCTGTCCGAGACTCCACAACACCCCCACCTACATAACACGCCCCTGTTACTATCCAGGCCTCTGTATCCGCTAGAATCTCTCCCACATTGTTCCCTGCATATCCCTCCATGGGACACACTCTTGCACTGACAGGAATTGACATACATGCAGTTGGGCTGTCCGATATTGACAGTTAAGTGAAAATGGCCTGTTCCTTTGGCTGACACCAACGATGCAGGATAGGCCTGGCCCATTGTGCTTCCTGTTGCTGCGATAGCAATAGTGAGAGGAGGCAGCAACCCTGAGGAGGGCAACGTTCAAGGACATGGATAGCAGGCAGGATCACGGTGCATTGATGAGATTTGGCCTGGAAGTCACTATCTATTTTAATAAAAACACTGTGGAGATAGGTGGGGAAATTTCTGTTGTGGATTAATCTTTTCTATACGTTTATGTTTTTACTGATGAGCCAGAGTGCTTCCCCCTCAAAGACATCCTGCAGATTCAGATCACAGATTCTAGACTGTATTTAATTTTATGTAATGACTTCATTTGGATCCATTTTAAGCCAATGTATAGCACATGGTTGTCGTAGCAACAGGTCAGATTTATATTGTTACTGGAAATAAGATAAATTGTTTACTTCAAAAAATTCCAAACCATAGTGATATTTCCATCTTCCACTAATGGCCTTTCAGATTAGTGTTGAATTACGGGCAGCTTTGTATTGTTTACTTACATCCACTTAGAAGTGGACGCACTTGCCACAAATTCAGTTAACTTTGGGCCTTTACAGTCGCCAGAGGGGAGGGGACAGTTCATCTTTGCTGTATCTGAGCACAGTCACAGAGGAGAAAGAACAATATTATTAGCTATCTCATCTGAACCCTGCACTTACAAGCAGCCCCTGAACTACAGCTAGCCCCCCAGAGCTTAACTGTGTTGGGACTTGATATTAAAATAGAATTGTATACCAGCGACTGCTCTTTCTTTGATTCATTCTCGTGACATGGGCGTCGCTGGCAATGTTGCCGCTGAGGTGCGCGCACGGCCGCACTCCGACTTTTATGTTGTACATAGGAGCAGGGGTAGGCCTTTCAGCCCCTCGAGCCTGCTCTGCCATTCAATGGCTGATCTGCGACCTAACTCCATATACCGTATTTGGTCCATATCCCTGAATACCTTTGGTTAACAGAAAGCTATCAATCTCCGATTTAAAATTAACAATTGACCTAGCATCAGTTGCCGTTTACGGGTGAGAGTTCCAAACTTCAACCAACCTTTGTGAATAAATTATACTTGAAACCTCTTTTATTTCGGGGGTTTTAGACTGAACCTTCCCGTGCATTGCTCGTAATAAAAGTGGTAAACCTGAGGTTTCGTTTGTTTACTTCCGTGGGAAGCTGGGCGAGGTGTCGATTAACTATATCCGTCAGTCCACCTTGAGGGGGAGAAGCCTCCTTTTACCCCAACAAGAAGTGCTTCCCAATTTCACTCCTGAAAGGTCTGGCTCTAATGTTTCGACTCAGCCCCCTAGTCCTCGACTCCCCAACCAGCGGAATAGTTGCTCTCTATCCATCCTATCTGTTCCCTTTAATATCCTGAAAACTTCAATCAGATCGCCCCTAATCCATCTAAATTCTAGGGAATAATTTGTGTAATCTCTCCTTGTAACTTAACCCTTGAAATAGCACACATGCTCAGAAATTTAAAGGGACCGCGCATTAACAGAAACAGGGCGCGCAGCTTCCAGGGAACGTTGGTCACTGGCGGAGCCGGCGTTTGTTGCCCATCTCCACTTGCCCTTGAGAAGCTCGTGGTGGACCACCTTGAGCAGCTTTTGTTCAGAAGTTTCTGCTGATGAAAATTAAAGACGCATTCAGGCAATACCTCCTGCACTAAGTGGTGCAAATGTTAAGGAGCTTGTGGATTCCAAAACCTCAACTTCCTTTTTTTTGTTGATTTGTGGCAGAGGTAAAATGCTGTCTAATCCAGCAAGAATAGACCGAGTGCTATCTAATTTTAAGAAGAGCTGATGTACAAGATTACTCCCACATCTATTGCAATAATTTTCCTGTTCATACCAGGATAGATCAGTGATACAGTTTTGTTTCTAGGATTTAGCTTTCGGCCAGTATACCTAAAATGCCCCATATTGCACTATTTTAGATGGACCTATCTGGTATTTATCAGGCGATGCACATCCTGAGCCGTCTAGAAAGACAGGTCACCCATTACATCTCAAAGGAAACAGAAAGCAGCTCTTCAGCGAGTTCACAGATGTCTTGATCTGGTTCCCCTTGAGAAAGAGGGCATTTTCATTCAGTAAGTCTAGACTGGATTTGAACCTTGGTCACAGAAGTGGATAGGTAAAATCACTGTGCCACTTAGTCTCTGGAATTGAATCATTGACTAGAACCAATCGTGCATTTATATTTGAAGAACCAGTTCTGTAATATTACCTCCTAGTCTTGGTACTACAGAATCTGTCTTATTGATGTTGTGAGCCAGGCTCTGCAGTAGGCAGATCCACTTTACCATAAGAGTGTATTTTATGGTCATTGCCTGCGATAACACATTTCCCAGTTGCATGCCTTTACATTCAATACCTTTTATGTTGTTGTTGCCCTTGGAGACAGCACAGCCACTGGAAGGGCCAGCTGAAACCTCCTTGCTCAGTCGTGTGCACCATTTCCAACAGCACCGACAGCTCATTTACTTTACACTCTTAAAACTGGTAACGTTGATGCAGCTCCAAGTCAATCTGTGTCCCCCACCCCCCCTAAATGCTGCCATCGTTCCTGCTTCTTTTAAATTGCTGATAGTTTCAGCTCTGAAGGCTTCTCCACATGACTAAATAAACTCCTCAAAATCAAATTGGAAGAAGTGCATTAAATCTGCTGGGATTTTCAGCATGTGATCAGCAAATTGCTCACAGCATCTGCAGTGCTAGTGGAATGAATGAACGATCAAAAACATTCACAGCTCTGTGCATAGGAGATCTTGTTATTTCAACTGTGTATGTGCTCATTCTGCTGTCCCACATTGTCATGATCAGTAACTCCTGTTCCCCAAACTGTGTCATCAATGTTCACAGTCACTGCTCCATCTGGCAAAGTGCCAAACTCTTTACATGTACAGGCACACTGTCAATCACAGTGATATTTGGGGAAATAATCAAGTTTGGCAGATGCATCCCAATGATGGTACTTAAAGTAATAGCCACTTTTTATTCATTGGGCCATAATTTGCTGTCAAAATAATGATGCTCGCCGTTATTTATGCGTAAATGAGACAGCAACTTCAGACGAGGGCAGATGCACGGTTAACTGTGGAAATTCAAACGTTTCTGTCTGAGATGCAGCACTCCGCCGCTAGCTTTGCAAAAATGGCATCTTGCTGCCTGCCTCACCAGGAAATGCACTGAGCGGCGTGACGTTGCTGTATTTGTGCAGTAGATACAAACTAAACTCACCACAGAAAGTTAAGTCTTGTCCATTTCAGTCTAAGCACCCTTTTAGCAACATGGTAAGTGTTAATTACTAACCGAGAACCTCTCTGGCATTGAAAATTAGCTATTACAAGCATTATTCCTTCAGGTCTTAAATAATATTTAGAGATGTTGATCATTTTAAATGATTTAAAAAATAATTTTACATTCTTGTCTCTTTTTTCTTTCCTTGATTCAGACTTTCTTTCCCTCTTTTTATTTCTCTTTCTGTACCTGATTTAACATTGAATTCACCCTCTGTAATTTACACTTTCTTCTCAGTCCTTGCGCTGTTAATTTCACAATTTTTCAATCTGATTGGGTTAGGAGACGCATGTTGGTTTTCCTATTCACTCAGGTCACAGATGCCCCGTTTCCCTTGCTGCGACACCAGGCTCGCACTTCTGGCAACTTGTGCTGCAAAATATCGTCGCAATTAAACGGGCAAGGGCAAGTCCAAACAAACAGCAGACACAGTTCATTGCCGTGCTACAAATAATGACCCGGTATGTTTGTCTAGTTTCCCCTCCGCTCCTTCCAGGTGATCCTGGGCCTAGATAATGGGCCCAAGTTTCGGGCCACGCCTAGAACGGCGCTGCCCCGACCTGGACGCCTGTTTTTCGCACCTGAAAGTGCGCCTAAAAAATACCTGCAGATTCTCCGGCTCCCTGCAGGTTGTTTGGAGCTCGGCGCAGCGCAGCACGAGCTGTGGGGGGCGGAGCCAGGTCCCTCGCTGAAATCAGTGCCGGGACCTCTGCACGGGCGCACATGTGCAGTAGCTCCAGGCGCCTGAAACTGTGTGGGAGGCGCCAGAAGCATGCAGCCCCTAGCCCTGGCCGAATGGCCTCACTGGGGCTGCGAGGATCAAGTTGCACCTCCCTCGTCCAGCTCCTGCTCTGGCTGGCTCTCTCAACCCCCCACCCCCCACCCCCCACAAGCTCCCGCTCCGACCCACCCCCCCCCCCCCCCAGCTCCCGCTCCGCTCCCCCCTGGACCCCCGCTCCGCTCCTGTTCCGCTTCCCCCTCAGCTCTCGCTCTGATCTCTCCCCCGACCCGCCAGCTCCCGCTCCACTCCCCCCGGCCACCTACCTTTAACTCCTTCGGCGGGGCCCCGCCCGAAGTCTTGGGCCCGGCTTCTTCACGTCAGCCAGGCCCGTTCAGCCTCCTCCCTCTCCCCTTTCTCCCTCTCCCCTTCCTCCCTCACCCCTCTCCCCTCCCTCCCTCTCCTCTCCCCTTCCCCTCCCCTCCCCTCCCTCCCTCTCCTCCCCCCTCCCTCTCCTCCCCCCTTTCCCTCCCTCCCTCTTCTCTCCCTCCTCCCCCTTCCCTCCTCCCACTCCTCCCTCCTCCCTCTCCCCCTCTCCTCTTCCCTCCTTCCCTCCCTCCCTCTCCTCTTCCCTCCCTTCCTCCCTCCTCTCCCCTTCCCTCCCTCCTCCCTCCCTCCTCTCCCCTTCCCTCCTCCCTCCTTCCCCTCCCCTCCCTCTCCTCTCCCCTCCCTCCATCTCCCGCCCTCCCTCCCTCTCCCCCCACCCTCCCTCCCTCCCTCCTCTCCCCTCCCTCCCTCCTTCCTCTCCATCCCTCTCCCTCCTCTCCCTCCCCCTCTCCTCTCCCCCTCCCTCCATCTCCCCCCCTCCCTCCCTCTTCCCCCCCACCCTCCCTCCCTCCCTCTCCTCTCTCCCCTCCCTCCCCTCCCTCTCCTCTCCCCCTCCCTCCCTCTCCTCTCCCCCTCCCTCTCCTCTCCCCCTCACTCCTCCTCCTTCTCCTCCACCCTCTCCTCTCCTCTCCCCCTCCCTCTTCCCCCCTCCCTCCCTCTTCCCCCCCCTCCCTCCCTCTTCCCCCCCCTCCCTCCCTCTTCCCCCCCCTCCCTCTCCTCTCCCCCTCCCTCCCTCTCCTTCTCCCCCTCCCTCCCTCTCCTTCTCCCCCTCCCTCCCTCTCCTTCTCCCCCTCCCTCCCTCTCCTTCTCCCCCTCCCTCCCTCCCTCTTCCCCCCCTCCCTCTCCTCTCTCTCCCCCTCCCTCCCTCCCTCTCTCTCCCCCTCCCTCCCTCCCTCTCCTCCTCCCTTTCTCCCTCTCCTCCCCCTCTGTCACAGGTGGGACAGACAGTGGTTGAAGGAAAGGGTGGGTGGGGAGCCTGGTTTGCCGCACGCTGCTTCCGCTGCCTGCGCTTGAATTCTGCATGCTCTCGGCGACGAGACTCGAGGTGCTCAGCGCCCTCCCGGATGCTCTTCCTCCACTTAGGGCGGTCTTTGGCCAGGGACTCCCAGGTGTTGGTAGGGATATTGCACTTTATCAAGGAGGCTTTGAGGATGTCCTTGTAATGTATCCTCTGCCCACCTTGGGCCCGCTTGCTGTTTAGGAGTTCCAAGTAGAGCGCTTGCTTTGGGAGTCTTGTGTCAGGCATGCGAACAATGTGGCCCGCCCAACAGAGCTGGTCGAGTGTGGTCAGTGCTTCGATGGTTGGTGTACAGGTACAGCAGGCGGTGAAGAAGGCAAATGGCATGTTGGCCTTCATAGCTAGGGGATTTGAGTATAGGAGCAGGGAGATCTTACTGCAGTTGTACAGGGCCTTGGTGAGGTCTCACCTGGAATATTGTGTTCAATTTTGGTCTCCTAATCTGAGGAAGAATGTTCTTGCTATTGAGGGAGTGCAGCGAAGGTTCACCAGACTGATTCCCGGGATGGCTGGACTGACATATGAGGAGAGACTTGATCAACTGGGCTTTTATACACTGGAGTTTAGAAGGATGAGAGGGAATCTCATAGAAACATACAAGATTCTGACGGGACGGGACAGGTTAGATGCGGGTAGATTGTTCCCGATGTTGGGGAAGTCCAGAACCAGGGGACACAGTCTTAGGATAAGGGGTAGGCCATTTAGGACTGAGATGAGGAGAAACTTCTTCAATCAGAGAGTTGTTAACCTGTGGAATAGCCTGCCGTAGAGAGTTGTTGATGCCAGTTCATTGGATGTATTCAAGAGGGAGTTAGATATGGCCCTTACGGCTAAAGGGATCAAGGGGTATGGAGAGAAAGCAGGAAAGGGGGGTACTGAGGGAATGATCAGCCATGATCTTAGTGAATAGTGGTGCAGGCTCGAAGGGCTGAATGGCCTACTCCTGCACCTATTTTCTATGTTTCCATGTTTCAATGCTGCGGATGTTGGCCTGATCGAGAACACTGATGTTGATGCGTCTATCCTCCCAGGGGATTTGCAGGATCTTGCGGAGACATTGTTGGTGATATTTCTCCAGCGATTTGAGGTGTCTACTGTATACGGTCCATGTCTCTGAGCCATACAGGACAGAGGGTATTACTACTGCCCTGTAGACCATAAGCTTGGTGCCAGATTTCAGGGCCTGATCTTCGAACACTCTCTTCCTCAGGCGGCCGAAGGCTGTGCTGGCACACTGGAGGCGGTATAAGTATTGGTAATCTCTGTCCCTACCTCATCTGTGTCTTTGTTACTTCCAGATTTGAAATTCCGACAGCCTCATCGCTGGCCTGCTGATCCCAACTTAAATAAACTCCAATGCAGTCACCTCTTTGTTACCTGCATCCTGTCTCTTTCACCTATCGCTCCAGCTATAATTGGCTTTCCATCCTTCAGCATGTCCATGTTAAAATCCTTGTTCTTGTCTTTAGCCTTGTCCCTTCCTAACTCTGCAGTCTCCACCCGCCTACACGTCCCTCCCGACATCCTCCACACTTCCGACTCTAGTTTACTCTGCATTTCACCCTCGGCACTTCTGCCTTGAACCCCTGTGCCTTGCCAATTCTCTCGCCAGCTACAAAAGCCTTGTTTAACACTGACCCCTTCAACTGTGTTTTCATTCTCGGCGCTCTCCTACTCTTGCTTTGTGTGTCCCAACTGTGAAATGCCTTTGGACATTTCGCTATGTTGAAGGTGCTATATAAATAGAAGTTGCAGATTATTCAGCATTCATTAACATTTTCTGTGCTCAGAATGACTTTCTCAGTAACGTTAGGTATATTTTTCTCCATTCGCTATGACCTCCATGAACTTGGCAGTAGTCCTTTGCATCAGTATATTCTATATCAGATACACAGAGACCTCAGATCACTGTCTTTGCTGTCTTTAATAAAGGTGTCTTTTTCTTCAGAATTTAATATCTTACATAATCTTTAAGAAGTGAGTTTACTCTTGGTCCTTCCTGTAAGTATATGAACTTGGTTGTCAAGTACCTCTTTATCAACTTTATCATTTAAAGCTCATAAGTTTTTGACTTTTGCTTGACAAAGTTTTAACTCCATTGAAGTTCTGTCCTGATCAGCTATTTCCTTTCAGTAGAAGTGTGTCGTTCATTACAGCAACCATTCCTGCCAACACAGTGGGAGAGGCCGGCAGATAGGACCAGCCTTTCAGGCAGTCAATCACCAGCTGTGCCAGGACCTGGCCACGGCAGTCACACTGACCCTAGCAGGTGAAGGATGGTGTATATTAACTGGGCGATACTGTGTTTGGACTCTGCAGGACCGTCAGTTTCTCTGTCGAGAACTGTTCATACGCACCAAAGTCCATGTACTACAGAACCACCTTTACTAAAGCAGCTTAAGCGATAGGAATAATTGTTCTCTTCACTGCCTCCGCTCCCACCATATACCTCTCCTGAAGATGCTGACTCCTATTGGGGTACAGATTCATGGGTGCTGGCTGCCATCTTCTCCCTCACCCACGTGACCTTCCTGCAATAGGCATTGAATGTTGCCAGGTCATTGGACATTGAGACTAACTTGGTTTCCCCTAAATGTCACACACTTTGTCACGTATGTAGTCCATGTATACTAACTGTATAGTCACATAAGGTGTACCACCAGAGGGCACTGCGGTGGGAAACCTGAGGGTCACCTGCAGAGGTGTGCAGGGCCCAGTATAAAAGGCTGCCCACCATGCTTGTGCCTCACTCTGGAGTTAGAATAAATGGGACTAAGGTTACAACAGCTCAAGTACAATACTAGACCTCGTGGAGTCATTCATAAGGGTATTAAAGATATAACACCCTACACTTTCTAGCAGGGATCACTCTTGAGCTATTACAAATATGAACTCTGCATTATTATTTTTACCGCCCCTTTAGCCAGGTGAGTTGAGGCTCATTGTGTCATCCCTACCGCTGCTGCCCCAGGTGAAAATGAGCTAACTTCACAGACTGAGGATTGGACCCGAGATGGCCCTGGTCTTATCGCTCAGTTCCACACTCAGCCACCAGGGGAGCCATAAGTATTTTGTAAATATAACCGTTTAATGGGCTGGAATGTTCCCCCGGTAGGCAGGGTGGGGTGTGGTTGCATGCGGGGCGGGGGGGGGTGGGGTGGGCCTCCGAGGCACGCGGGAACCTCGGGAGGCTTTAACGGCCTGATTTGAATGTGAGGCCTCGGATTCCCGCCTGCAGCCACCCAGAGAGACTGCGGGCGGGTAGGCCTTGGAAGCAAGGGGCCGGTACAGGGGAGGGATTGCAGGAGGAGGATCAGCAATTGGCAGGGTTCGGAGGATCACGGGGGTGGGAGGGGGGGGGTCTACCTGGGATCATGCCAGAATCTCGGGGGTCGGCCAAGTATTCTGGGGGGGCGGTCAAGGATCGGAGGGCAGGAGGTTTGGCTCGGGATTAGCGGAGTGGGGGGGGGGCGGATAGAGGAGTGAATCAGGACAAGCCACCGAAGGATCATGGCCGGCCTCATCATCTTTGTGGGGGGGGAGGCCTGAGGGGGCGGTTGGGGGGGAGGCCTGAGGGGGCGGTTGGGGGGGAGTCCCAAGGGGGGGTTGGGGGTGGAGGCCCAAGGGGGGGTTGAGGGGAAGCCCGAGGGGGCGTTTGCTGGGGGGGAAGCCTGAGGGGGCGGTTAGGGGGGAGCCTGAGGGGGCGGTTGGAGGGAGCTTGAGGGGGCGGTTGGTGGGGGGAGGACCGAGGGGGCAGTTTGGGGGGGAACCTGAGGGGGCGGTTGGGGGGAGGCCTGAGGTGGGCAGTTGGGGGGAGGCTTGAGGGGGACCCTGGATCCAGGAGGTTGGTATAAAGCCATTTAACTCCTGGATGCAGCTGTGATTGTGTGAAACCCGTCCACAAACAGTTAAATTCAAGATGGAGGTGAAAAAAGAGGCTTCCAGCCTCATTACAATATTTAAATTGAGGTAACGCCCCTTGGGAGAGGGTTGGTTACAACCCCCGTCCCCCCCCCCCCCCCGGTAAAACCAGAAGTGGCGGGATCAGGACGGGAAATCCATTTTTAACACTTTGATGGCCCGCACGCTCCAAACCCACCCTTTTCAAAAGGAGAACATTCCGGCCATTCCTGCTGTGTAGGATTGGGGATGCAATGATATCACAAATGCTGCATTTACACCTGGAAAGAGCTATCCTTTATATCTTTTTAACAAAATAATATCTTTATGCAAATAACTTACATAACTCAAATAATGAATGTATTGCAGAGGAGGGAGCTTTCTGAGACACTGTTAGTTACGGTTTCAAGCCTTTTCACTTCCAAACAAGGGTGCTGTCCCCCTGAAGCCCGACTCCATGGAGAGGCTGATTCTCCGTCACAGTGGAGACTGCTTTTTCTGATGTTTGGGTTCATTACACATCTTCCTTTCGAATCCAGGCATGCCCAGTGCTGGGCACGTTGGCTAGGTGGATTCACAATGTAGTATTTGACCTCGGCTCAGTAGATGTCATGTAGGGTAGATGGAGTGTAAGGATAAGAGTTAGCTCAGCTCGTCAGTTATGCAGGGAGTATAAATAGGTCACAGCTCGTACAGCCAGCGAACAAATGGTGACACTAGGGCTGAAGGAAATACACTGGGCAGAACAACATATAATCTTCACTGAGGCAGAGTCAAGATTGAAAGGAGTGGAATCTTAGCCAGGGAATACTTTTCAGCATGAGGGAGGATAATTTTAGCTGAAAGGACGTTTGGGCAGGTTGGAGGCGGTATAATCGGGGCCGGAGGGAATAAAATTTTGGATTGAAGTGAATTAACTCAGGACTGGAGGAAGGAATATCCGGATAAGAGAGAGCATAATTTAAGTTGGAGTAGAATTCCAGAGAATTTAATGAGGGCTGCAGAGAGCGTAACTTAAAATGAATGAAACAGAATCAAAAGAAAATAAAAATTTCATTTTGTTGGCACCTCATTACATCTGTCAGAAATGCCTAAAAGTGTTTAGTATGGAACTTATTACTTAGAACTGTAGTCATTGTTGTCAAGCAAGACAAATGGAAAAAATTTTTAAAAAGCCATTTTTTGCACAGCGAGATTCCACAACCAGCAATGCGATCACTAAGCAATCAACCTGCTTTTGGTGGTAATTGGTTGAGAGGAATGTTGGCCACAATACTGGGAGAACTTTCTGCTGGTGGACGAAATAACTGCGCAGATAGCAATTAATGGATATGATGTCATTGGCATCACGGAGACATGGCTCCAGAGTGACAAAGGCTGGGGACTCAACATCCAGGGGTATTCAACATTTAGGAAGGATAGACAGAAAGGAAAAGGAGGCGGGGTGGCATTGCTGGTTAAAGAGGAAATTAATACAATAGTAAGGAAGGACATTAGCTTGGATGATGTGGAATCGGTATGGGTGGAGCTACAGAATACCAAAGGGCAGAAAACGCTAGTGGGAGTTGTGTACAGACCACCAAACAGTAGTAGTGAGGTTGGGGACAGCATCAAACAAGAAATTAGGTATGCGTGCAATAAAGGTACAGCAGTTATCATGGGCGACTTTAATCTACATATTGATTGGGCTAACCAAACTGGTGGCAATGTGGTAGATGAGGATTTCCTGGAGTGTATTAGGGATGGTTTTCTCGACTAATATGTCGAGAAACCAACAAGAGGGCTAGCCACCTAGACTGAGTGATGTATAATGAGAAAGGACTAATTAACAATCTTGTTGTGCGAGGCCCCTTGGGGAAGAGTGACCATAATATGGTAGAATTCTTTATTAAGATGGAGAGTGACACAGTTAATTCAGAGACTAGGGTCCTGAACTTAAGGAAAGGTAACTTCGATGGTATGAGACGTGAATTGGCTAGAATAGACTGGCATTGATACTTAAAGGGTTGACGGTGTATAGGCAATGGCAACCATTTAAAGATCACATGGATGAACTTCAACAATTGTACATCCCTGTCTGGAGTAAAAATAAAACGGGGAAAGTGGCTCAACCGTGGCTAACAAGGGAAATTAAGGATAGTGTTAAATCCAAGGAAGAGGCATATAAATTAGCCAGAAAAAGCAGCAAACCTGAGGACTGGGAGAATTTTATAATACAGTAGAGGAGGACAAAGGGTTTAATTAAGAGGGGGAAAATAGAGTATGAGAGGAAGCTTGCTGGGAACATAAAAACTGACTGCAAAAGCTTCTACAGCTATGTGAAGAGAAAAAGATTAGTGAAGACAAACGTAGGTTCCTTGCAGTCAGATTCAGGTGAATTTGTAATGGGGAACAAAGAAATGGCGGACCAGTTAAACAAAACTTTGGTTCTGTCATCACGAAGGAAGACACAAATAACCTTCCGGAAATACTAGGGACCGAGGGTCTAGTGAGAAGGAGGAACTGAAGGAAATTGTTATTGTCATGTATGTAACCACAATGTAACACCACTGTATTACTGTATACACAGAACCTAGATGCACAACTTGACCACAAGGGGTGAACTTGTGGGAGACACTCCTTACCTGATCTCCCAGGTATATAAAGGGAGGTCCCACGCAGGGTCATCACTTGTGGAGTGCTGTGAATAAAGAGTTGAGGTCACAGTGTGACCTTGTCCCCAGAATGTGCCTTGTGTGGTTTCATGCTGTAGAGTAAGGACTTTACATTGGCGACGAGAAACGGGAATTCACGACCCATAAGAATGGCCACCGGTAGTGCAGAGGAATGGTACTGTGTTGGGGAAGACTGGGCCGATTTTGTTGACAGGCTTCAGCAAAGCGTCGTTACGAAAGAATGGCTGGGGGATGCAGCGGCCGACAAGCGAAGGGCTCATCTTTTGACCAGCTGTGGACAAAAGACTTATGCGCTCATGAAGGACTTACAAGTCTGCAAAAAGCCGTCGGACAAAACCTTTGAAGAACTTAGCAAACTGATCGGGAAGCACCTCAAACCGGTGAGTTGCATACATATGGCCCGACACAGATTCTACACCCACCGACGTCGTGAAGGACAGAGCATACCGGACTTCCTAGCAGACCTTCGGTGTTTGGCCAGCCTCTAAGTTCACAGACGCCTGCAGGGAGGAGTTGCTAAGGGACTTCTTTATCGAGGGCATCGGTCATGCAGGAATTTTCCGCAAATTAATTGAGACCAAGGATTTGACGTTGGAAGCGACGGCGTTGATGGCTCAAACTTTCATGGTGGGGGAGGAAGAGACGAAAATAATATATGTGCGCAATTCTGCCTCTAATGCGGCGATGGATCAGGGAGTCAACATCATCAATGCGACTCAGAGCCCCGCAGGCAGGCAGGCGTATTCCGACACTCCCCAGGCAGCAATAGACCCCAGAGCAGGACTTCAACAGAGACAATGGCAGGCTGAACGGACATTCACGCCATCACAGTGGACAATGCGGCCCGGGATGGGGCCATTGACACCCACTAATAGGGTACTTAAGAGCAGTCAAAGGGACAGTCAGCGTGGAATGCCTGGCCATAGTCCCTTTGTCCCCAACAATGGAAACTTTAACTCATGCTGGAGGTGTGGGGGAAAACACTCAGCCAGATCTTGCAGATTTCAACAGTTCGTCTGCAGAAACTGCAATCTCAATGGCCATTTAGCTCGAATGTGCAGGAAGTCTGCAACCAGAGTAATATGAGGTGGAGGGACCAGAAGAGGGTCCTTTGGGGAAAATCGATGGACGCCGAGGTTCAGTGGGTCCATGCGGCAAACAGTTCATACACCAAAATGCCACCAATGATGATGAGGGTTTTATTAAATGGCATCCCAGTACGCATGGAGCTGGACACTGGGGCCAGCCAGTCACTCATGGGCGTTCAGCAATTTGAGAAGCTATGGCCACTTAAATCCAGTAGACCCAAATTAGCACGTATTGAGACACAATTACGGACTTACACTAAAGAAATCATTCCGGTGCTAGGCAGTGCAATGTTGGCTGTCACACACAATGGGATAGTGAATGCCGCTCTGGATTGTCCCGGGTAATGGTCCCGCACTGTTGGGGAGGAGCTGGTTAGCTGAGATGAACTGGACATGGGGCAATGTCATCTGTGGAGCGAAGTTCGTGCTCACAAGTCCTACAACAATTCGATTCACTATTCCAACCTGGCGTCGGGACTTTCAAAGGCACCAAAGTAGTAATACACATCACCCCAGATGCCAGGCCAGTGCACCACAAAGCCAGAGCGTTGCCATATGTGATGCGGGAAAAAATCGAGAGCGAATTGGACCGGCTGTTGAGAAAGGGCATCATCTCGCCTGTTGAATTCAGCGACTGGGCGAGCCCCATCGTTCCCGTCCTAAAAGCGGATGGCTCTGTCAGGATCTGTGGCGACTACAAGGCCACCATCAATCAGGTGTCACTACAAGATCCCGAGAGCGGAGGACCTTTTCGCCACGCTGGCAGGCGGCAAGCTGTTCACCAAGTTGGACCTCACTTCAGCCTATTTGACCCAGGAACTGGCCGACGAATCTAAACTACTGACCACCATCACCACGCACAAGGGACTGTTCGTTTATAACAGGTGCCAGTTTGGCATTCGATCAGCGGCCACAATTTTTCAACGAAACATGGAAAGCCTGCTTAAATCCATTCCTGGAACGATCGTATTCCAGGACGACATCCTCATCATGGGTCGAGACACCGGGGAACACCTCCACAACCTGGAGAAGGTGCTATGCCGACTGGACCGGGTAGGTCTGCGACTCAAGAAGTCTAAATGTGTGTTCTTAGCACCTGAGGTTGAGTTTCTGGGCAGGAGGGTTGCAGCTGATGGAATTAGGCCCACCGAATCCAAAACAGAGGCGATTCGGCGAGCACCCAGGCCCTGCAACACAACAGAGTTGCGTTCATTTCTGGGACTGT